>NC_080164.1:182940336-182987836 GCF_950295315.1 Erinaceus europaeus
CCTTCTCTTCCATTCTAAGTCACACCTACACTGATTACTACTTCCAAGTGTCCTGTCCTTTTTTCCTCTTCCCTCTCTGGGTCCTGATGGAGTCGGAGTTCAGAGTCCTCTGGTCATTTTCCCAATATTTCCCTCCCCTCTGGTAGTATGGACCAAATTTTATTTTTGGGTGCAGAAGGTGGTAGTTCTGGCTTTTGTAATTGCTTCTCTACTGGATATGGACATTAGCAGGTTTATCCATATTATATAGTATATTAAAATCATTTTTTGTTATTTTTATTTATTTAATGAATACAGACAGACAGACATCAAGAGGAACAGGGAGATAGAGAGGGTGAGAGACAGAGAGATACCTATAGCACTGATTCACCACTTGTGAAGCTTTCCTTCTGCAGGTGGGGACTGGGGCTCAAACCTGGGTTCTTGTGCTCTGTAACATGTGCGCTCAACCAGGTGCGCCACCACCCTGCCCCAGCCGATCCTGCTTCCCCCATGCTTTTGCCCCCCTTGACACTTGTTGACACCACAGTCTACCACAAGAAGGCGAGTGCTTCTTCATCAGATCTGTTTATCCTCTTTCAGTCCCAAAGTACAGTTGGTGCCCAGTGCTAAGCAAAATCAGAGGGGCCAGGACAAGACCTGGCAGAACCACCTTCCCAGAGTCCTGACCTACTAGGGAGGGAAAGATAGAAACAAGCTGGGGGTTATGGATCCACCTGTCAACATCCATGGCCAACAGAGAAGCAACAACAGAAGCCAGACTTCCCACCTTCTGCTCCCCATAAAGAATTTTGGCCCATACTCCTAGAGGAGAGAAATGACCAGAGGGATCTGAACCCCATTTCCACCGGGACCCAGAACTTCTGTGACCAGGAACATTTGTTTTTGCATCTTCACTGAGAGGGAAGAGATTCTGGAGAACACCCAAGGAAGTCAGGTGTAATACCTCTTATCTAAGAAGGAAGAGTAAAAAGGAAGGAAAACTATGGGATGATTTCACTCATATCTGGAACGTAAGAATTGAAACACATAAACTTAAAATAATGCATATCTAGTCAATCCAGAGCTATGGTCTTGAGCGAACCATGATAGTTACAGTCGAGGGTGGATACAGAGCTTTGGTAGTGGTCTGGAATTAGACCTTTTTGTCTTATAATCTTGGAAATTACTATTTAGTCACTTGCAGGGAGGTTGTGGGGATGTGGTGGAGCCTGGCAGGGTTTGACCTAAGAAGTGAGTTCACCTGGTAAGTCTCTCTCTCTCTACAGAGGGGTTGAGCAAAAAGGGAGGGGACACATAAGCCTCAAAAGGTTGGCGGCCATGTAAGTCTTCCCTTCCCCACAAAAAAATTCTGCATCTTCCCAGCAGACCCAGACATTCCTTAATATGGCCTATCTACATAATCACTGTTTTGCCTGAAAGACCCCCATCCATTCCATTCCTTTGATCTACCCCCATCCATTCCATTCCTTTGATCTATCTTCTTTCTACCCTCAAGGCCCTCCCTGCCTGCAGGGTGTTATTATTAACCCTACTAGTTAAAACCCTTGCAACAGTTGCTAAGGAAGTTCTTACCTTTCCAGCAGCCCCTTCCATTTTCTCCGCCCCTTTCCTAACTATGTATGGTGTTGCCAAGCCACTTCCATTTCTGTTTTGTCTCTTCCGTGTCCTGACCTGGAGGAGGGTGGGCGTGCAGACATTCAAGGCTGACACCGACCATTGTGGTTGGTGCCACGTGGCTTAACCAGATGTGCTAGTGCCCGACTCTGGGGCGTTCAAATGATCTGTATTGCTTTACCACCACAAGCTTAGTCCCTGGGTCATCTCTCTCATGACGCTAGCCCGACAGTCACTAATAAGGTATTTTTAAATAAAATGAATAAAAATAAAGATTAAAAAAAAACAACAGGCCCAGCCTCCCCTCAGGTCTGCACTGCCTGCGAGTCCCACAGCAGATGGTTCTCTCTGGGAAAGTTTTTTGCAGATGACCTTCTGCTAAAGCCCTGCCATAGTCACAGTGGGCACTAGAGAGCAACATTTCTCTGACACAGGCAGCCCCTTCAAGGCACATCCTTGGGAGTCAGAGCCAAGACTCATCAGTCAGCAATAAATCTGACGATGAGGCAGAGACAGAGTCCTGAGAGGAGTCCACTGGGCGGCAGAATTGCCAGGGACATTCCTGAAGGGGTTCTGCAGGTGGAGCTAGTGGAGAATGGGGAAGGCTGAGTATTAAACGGAACTGGCCCAAAGCACGAAGCACTCATCCTTGTGACCAGGCAAGACTGAGTTCCCACAGGGATGCCTCTTACAGGAAAAGAGCAAGGCAGAGCCCTGGGTTGAGCACAGGGGCCAGGGATCAGGGGCTCCCCAGGGAGTCTGGGTGCCCCAGTTTGGGCAGGAGAGAGGAGCCCTGTGGGGTCTGTAGCCCACTCCCCCTGAGCGAGGCTGTTCATTCTTGTCATCAGCCCTAGATCCTACCATACTCTAATGCTAGGTTAATTTTTAAAGATTCATTTAGTTCAAGGAAGATAGAAGGCAGATCTTATTTTAGGAGAGTGACTCCAAACTAGAGCCCCCAAAATGTCTCCTCACAGGGCTGGGGTAGATAGCATAATGGTTATGCAAAGAGACTCTCATGCCTGTGATTCCAAAGTCCCAGGTTCAATCCCCTGCACCACCATAAGCCAGAGCTGAGCAGTGATCTGGTAAAAAAAAAAAAAGAAAGAAAAAAAGTCTCCTCCACTTGTGCTGTTGTCAACAAGCAAAGTGAGTTCCCCAAAGGAATTTGAAATTATTTACTTACTTAATAAATCTCTCTTAAAAAAAAAAAGCCTTAAGCGCACGTGGCACAAAGCACAAGGACTGGCATAAGGATCCCGGTTCAAGCCCCCAGCACAGGTGGCGCAAAGTGCAAGGACCAGCGTTAAGGATCCTGGTTCGAGTCCCTGGCTCCCCACCTGCAGGGGAGTTGCTTCACAAGTGGTGAAGCAGGTCTGCAGGTGTCTGTCTTTCTCTCCCCCTCTGTCTTCCCCTCCTCTCTCCATTTCTCTTTGTCCTATCCAGCAATGACAATGTCAATAACAGCAACAATAATAGCTACAACAATAAAAAACAACAAGGGCAACAAAAGGGAATAAATAAATAAATAAATATTTAAAAAATTGAAAAATTAAGTGGGTGAGGTCAGGCAGAATCAAGATGGTGAACTAAAGGCAGAAACCAGACAGAGTCTCCCAAAAAACTGATTCAAATCCTGGAAATTCTCAGTGGGAACAGGGTTTCCAAGCCTGTAGGAGATGCACTACATAAGAAGGGACAAAGAAGAACCTGGTAAAATATTATATCTCATCTATAAACAGCAAATAGGAGCTGAAAAGGACAAAGGAAAAGCAAAAACAGTGAGTCTCCCAGCCATTCCAAAAACACACACATCCTCCAGGCTAGAGGTGGCCTGTTTGGGGAAAATAGGGCAGAGAGACAAAGATGCCCAACTGTGGAGTTAAGCCCATCAAGCAAGATTCTAAATCTGAGCCTATTGTCAGAACTCAGTGAGGAGTCATCTAAAACTTCCTCCCTGGATTTCAGCTAAAGAGTACCTAGCTACAGTTTGAGTGGGGTGGGGGTATTTGTTCCCCTAATTTGACTTGACTTACAAAGTTTCTGTTTATTATTTTGTTGTTTTTTATTATTAGTTTTTTATTGTCTTTATAAATTGGATATAGACAGCCAGAAATCGAGAGGGAAAGGGGGATAGAGAGGAAGAGAGATGGAGAGACACCTGCAGCACTGCTTCACCACTCCTGAAACTTTCCTCCGTCAGGTGTGGACCAGGGACTCGAACCTGGGTCCTTGCACATTGTAACATGTGTGCTCAACCAGGTGTGCCACCACCTGGCCTATTTTGCCATTTTGTTAGTTTGTTAGTTTATTGTTAGTTGATTGTTGGTTGAGGGTTCTTTGCGATTTCACCTATGGGAAGCATTTGAGTTGGTGTGGTTTTGCCTTTTTTTCTTTCTTTCTTTTTCTTTCTTCTTTCTCTTTGGTTTGATCAGCCTTTCTTTTCACTTGTATTGTGGTTTTTGTATTGGATGGTGGTTGACTTGGTTCTCTTTTGGAAGGCAATTGGCTTGGTTTTGCCCTTGTGTTTTTGTTATTGATTTTCATTCTTTTCCTCTCTGGTTTGACCAACCCTTGATTTTGTGGTTGTTATTGTTGTTGTATTTAGTAAGGTTTGTTTGTGATTTCTTTTGTGAGAGGAGTCTGGTGTGGTGTGGCTTTGCCTGTTTTTTTTTTTTTTCTTTCTTCTCTCTGGCTTGATCAAGATTTTTGCATTTGCTTTTGTTGTAGTTGTTGTATTGACTGGTGGTAGACTGTGTTCTCTTCTTTGGGAGGGGTTGGGTTAAGTCCGTTTGGAGATTTTTGTTTGTTTACTTGTTTTTGCTTCTTTTTCTTCTTTTATTCCTTTTTATCTTATTTATTTTCTCTCATCTGACTGGTTTAATTAATCTTCACTTTTGTTGATGTTGTTGTATTTGCTGAGGTTTGTGACTTCATTTGTGAGAGGACTTTGGTTTGGTGTGGCCTTCCCTCACACAAAAAAATAACAGAACAGCAATAGGCAGGTCACAAAACTACAAAACACACCAAAAATCATGGTTAAGTCAAAAGCAGTAAAATAAACTACAGCAATGAATGAGGACAGGAACCCAGGAGAAACTCCAAGTAAGCGAGAAGCAATTAAAAATGAGGAAAATATCCAAGCATTAATTGGTGCATTAATTTTAAGAGTGAGGGAAGCTTTTGAGGAAAATACTATCAGAAATAGGGAAATAATCAATGAGACCTGAAAGTAAGCATGAGCTATCACAAGGTAATTAGGAAACTGAAAACAGAAATAGCTAAGCTAAAAGGCCAACTAGTACAAATTAATAGTGTAACTGAAAAAGGTTAAAAACAAAAGGCTAAACTTAAGAAGGAAGCTGAAGGAAAGGGCAGCAGAACAACAGCAGCAGAAAACAGAATTAGCCAGATTGAATATGAATTAGAGAAAACAAAGAAAGAAGTAAAAAAAAAAAGCTACCAAAAAAAGGGATTGAGACACACTGAACACAACAACAGATACATATGGAATGACCACAAAAGAAGTAACATATACATAATTGGCCTACCAGAGGAAGAAAGAGAGAAAGGAGAAGAAAGCATCCTAGATGAAATAATAGAAGAAAACTTCCCCACCCTTAACAACAGAGAGGACATTAAGATTCAGCAATCTCAGAGAGTCCCAAACAGAACCAACCCAGACCTGAAAACACCAAGACTTATCAGAGTAACAATGAAAAGAAGTAAGGATAAAGAAAGGATCCTGAAGGCTGTAAGAGAAAAATAAAGGATCACCTACAGAGGAAAACTCATAAGACTATCAGCAGACTTCTCCACTCAAACTCTAAAAGCCAGAAGAGAATGGCAAGGTATCTCCTGAGCTCTCAATGACAAAGAATTTTAACCAAGAAAAGTATATACAGCAAGACTGCCATTCAGGGTAGATGGAGGGATAAAAATATTCTCAGAAAAGCAATAGTTAAAGGAGGCAACTATCACCAAGCCTGCCCTGAGAGAGGTACTAAACAACCTCCTATAAAAAAGAACATCACCAAAATACTTGCCATATATCAGAGCAAATAAAAAATTGTTAAATAATGTCACTGCAATACCTTAAATCCATAATATCAATAAATGTCAATAGTCTGAATTCACCTATTAAAAGGCACAGAGTAGGAGGATGGATCAAAAAAACACAAGCCAATCATATGCTGTCTGCAGGAATCCCACCTGACCCAACAAGACAAACACAGACTCAAAGTAAAAGGATGGAAAACTATCATACAAGCTAATGGGCCACACAAAAAAGGCAGGAACAGCCATTCTCATCTCTGACACAACAGACTTTAAAATAAGTAATAAAAGATACGTGTGGACATTACATAGTGATCAGAGGATTATTCAACCAAGGAGATTCCATCTGAATACATCAAACACTTATTGAAAGAGCTACAAAAAATACATCAATAGTAACACAGTAATAGTAGGAGACTTCAACACCCCACTCTCAAACTTAGGCATATCATCTAGGCAGAGAATCAACAAAGAAACAAGAGGATTAATTGAAGAGATGGATAGACTAGATCTTCTGGACATTTTCAGAGTTATAAAACCCAAGAAATTGGAATACACCTTCTTTTTGAATCCACATGGAACATGCTCAAGGAGAGATCATAGGTTAGGCCACAAAGAAAGTACCAACAAATTCAAGAGCATTGAAATCATCCCAAGCATCTTCTCAGGCCACAGTGGAATTAAGCTAATACTTAACAACAGACAGAAAATTAGGAAAAGGCAAAAAATTTGGAAATCCAACAACACAAGGCTTAACATCAACTGGGTCAAAAAAGAACTCAAAGAAGATGTTCAAATGATCCTAAAATCAAATGAAAATAAAGAAACAAACTATCAAAACATTTGGGACACAACTAGAGCAGTATTTAGAGGGAAACTCATAGCCATACAAGCACACATTACAGAACAAGAAAAAGCTCAAATAAACAGCCTGACTGCACACCTTAAAGACTTAGAAGAAGAGGACTAAAGGAACCCTAAAACAATCAGAATGACTACAATCACTAAAATCACAGCAGAAATAAATAACATTAATAATAATAATAATAAAAACATACAAAAGATCAATGAAGCCAACTGTTGGTTCTTTGAAAAGATAAACAAAATTGACGAACACTTACCCAGACTCACTAAAAAAAAAGGGAGGGGGAAAGACTCAAGCAAATATAATTGTAAATGATAGGGGAGATATCACAACAGACACCACAGAAATTCAAAATATCATGAGAAGCTTCTATGAACAACTATATGCCACCAAGCTAGAGAACCTGTAAGAAATAGAAGAATTCCTAGAAACATATACCCTTCCAAAACTGAACCAGGAAGAACAACAAAACCTAAATGGACCAATAACGGACAAAGAAATTGAAATAGTTATTTTTATTTATTTATTTTTATTTATTTATTCCCTTTTGTTGCCCTTGATGTTTTATTGTTGTGGTTATTGTTGTCATTGTTGTTGGATAGGACAGAGAGAAATGGAGAGAGGAAGTGGGAAGACAGAGAGGGGGAGAGAAAGATAGACACCTGCAGACCTGCTTCACCGCTTGTGAAGTGACTCCTCTGCAGGTGGGGAGCCGGGGGCTTGAACCAGGATCCTTACGCTGGTCCTTGCGCTTTGTATCACCTGCGTTTAACCTGCTGCGCTACAGCCCGACTCCCTGAAATAGTTATTAATAGCCTTCCCAACAATAAAAGTCTAAGACCATATGGCTTTACAAATGAATTCTACAAAACCTTCAGGAAACAGTTAATACCTATACTTTAAAGCTCTTCCAAAAGATCAAAGACACAGAAATACTCCCTCCGACCTTCTAAGACATTAACATCACCCTGACACCAAAAGTGGATAGGGACACAACAAAAAAGGAAAACTACATACTAATATCTCTGATGAACATAGATGCTAAAATACTGAACAAAATCCTAGCCAACGAGATACAGCAGTATATCAAAAACATTGTTCATCATGACCAAGTGGGATTTATCAAAGGAATGCAAGGCTGGTTCAATATATGTAAACCAATCAATGTGATCTACTTTATCAATAAAAGCATAACTAAAAACCACATGATTATATCAATAGATGCAGAAAAAGTCTTTGACAAAATCTAACATTTTTCCATGATCAAAATACTACAAAAAATAGTAATAGATGGAAAATCCCTTAAGATAGTGGAATCTATATACAGCAAGCTTATAGCCCACATCATACTCAATGGGCAGAGTCTGAAAGCATTCCCTCTCAAATCAGATACTAGACAAGGCTGTCCATTATCACCATTACTATTCAACATAGTATTGGAAGTACTCACGATGGCAATCAGGCAAGAGAAAGGAACCAGAGGAATAAAGATTGGAAGAGAAGATGTCAAACTCTCACTATTGGCAGATGATATGGTAGTATACATAGAAAAGCCTAGAGAATCCAGAAGAAAGCTACTGGACATCATTAGGCAATATAGCAAGGTGACAGGCTACAAAATCAATGTACAAAAATCAGTGGCATTTCTTTACGCAAACACTAAGTCCAAAGAAGAGGATATCCAGAAATCACTTCCATTCACTATCACAGCAAAATCAACAAGATATGTAGGAATAGACCTAATCAAAAAAGTAAAAGACATGCATCCTGAAAACTATGAGTTACTATTCAAGGAAATAGAAAATGATACAAATAAATAAATGGAAAGATATCCCATGCTCATCCATTGGAAGAATTGATATCATCAAAGTGAATATTCTACCCAGAGCCATATACAAATTCAATGTGATACCCATTAAAGTCCTTTTTGTTCTTTAAGATAATAGAACAAAAATTACAATCATTTATCTGGAACCAGGAAACACCTAGAATTGCCAAAACAATCTTGAGAAAAAGAAACAGATGGAGGTATCACATTCCCAGATCTCAAACTATATTATAAGGCCATCATAATCAAAAGTGCCTGATATTGGAACAAAAATAGAAACACAGACCAGTGGAACAGAATTGAAAGCCCAGAAATAACCCCCTATACCCATGGACACCTAAGTTTTGATAAGGGGCCCAAACTGTTAGATGGAAAAAAGAGGGTCTCTTCAATAAATAGTGATGGGAAAATTGGGTTGAAATGTGCATAATAAAACAGAGCCACTTTATCTCACCAGAAACAAAAGTCAGCATCAAACAGATTAAGGACCTGGATGTTAGACCAGAAACTATCAAATACTTAGTGGAAAATATTGGTGGAACACTTTCCCATCTAAATCTCGAAGACATCTTTGATGATATAAACCCAATTGCAAGGAATGCTATGTAACAAAGAAATCGATGAAACTACATCAAATTGAAGAGCTTCTGCACAGGAAAGTAAACCATTCACCCCTCACAGAATGGGAGAAGATCTTTACATGCCATGCGTCAGACAAGGGGCTAAAAACCAAAATATATAAATTGCTCACCTAACTTAACAAGAAAACAAATAACCCCATCCAAAAATAGGGAGAGGACATAAACAGAATATTCACCACAGAAGAGATCCAAAAGGCTGAGAAACACATGAAAAAATGCTCCAAGTCTTTGATTATGCAAATAATGACATCAATGAGATACCACTTTACTCCTGTGAGAAGGCCATACTTCAGAAACAATAGCAGCAACAAATGCCGGAGAAGTTGTGGGAATAAAGGAACCCTCCTGCTCTGCTGGTGGGAATGTAAACTGGTCCAGCCTCTGTGGAGAACAGTCTTGAGAACCCTCACAAGTTTAGAAACAGACATTTCTTATGACCCAAATTAGGATATATCTAGGGGTTATATCCTGAGGAGTCAAGCACAGCCATCCCAAAAGACATATTAACACCTATGTTCATAGCAGCACAATTTGTAATAGCCAAAACCTGGAAATAACCCAAATGCCCACCAGTAGATGAGTGGCTGAGAAAGCTGTGGTCTACTACTCACCAATTAAGAACAATGAACCACCTCTGACCCACCCTGGATGGAGCTAGAAGGAATTATATTAAGTGAGATGAGTCAGAAAGAGAAAGAGAAGTATGGGCTGATCCCACTCATAGACAGAAGTTGAGAAAGAATGAAACCGCAAAGCAGGATTTGACTGAGCACAAAGTAAAGATTCCCTGGGAGGAGGGTGAGGGCAGATTCTCAGCTCCACTATAAGGGAATGGAGGGAGGAACAGAGGCCTTTGGTGGTGGGAATGGTGTTAATATACGCTCCTATTAACTTACAGTCTTATAAGTCACTATTTAATCAATATGTGAAGGGAAAAGCAGATTGAATGTCTCCAACTTTTTAATGCATAGACCCCAGTTCTGAGTACATATTCCTTCAGTCTAAATACTTATGGTTTCAAATTGGTAACCTGATTGAATTTTAACAGTGGGCTTAAAGTGTTAATACAATTCTCATAATGACTTCTTTTTTTTTTTTTTTTTTTGAAATATTAGTTCACCTGTAATCGTAGACCAAGGAGACCAAAAGCAACCGGTCTTGTCAGTATATAATATACAATTATTTGTAAAGAGCATTAAATAACATAAATCATGGTTAGGTCTTATATGGTACAATAAATCCTAACCATGGGATTTCCAAAGTAAGCCAAATCCCCAAATAACTTGGTTATAACAATAACTACTGCTTTCTTTAACTCTAAGACAGCAAAGAACCTTCCCCATTCTCTATAAAACCCATATTTCTCTCAGTTCTGAAACCTCTGGGGCTTGGCTCATTTTCCTTCACGTTTCCGTCAATCCATACATTTGCTACTGTATCTGCTGAGCTCAACTTAATCAATGCAACCAGTGCCACCTTGACGTGTTTTACTCTAGATTGTGTCCAGAGATGCCAGGTGTGGGGTGTCAACCCTCTAGCTCCAATACTCTGGTGAGACCGTTCCTAGCTCCTCTCACTCCTTAATTCCATATTGGGTGGTGCGCTTCTTAACAAAGCCTCAGAACCTAGATATAGACCCGGGCCCAGGAGATAGAGCATATGCGCACATGAATCCATAAGTTAGGGGAAACTATATATTTTAAAGCAAAAGTGCAAAATAGTTTGCAGTGAGCCAATAAGTGCAACAAGCAAGTAGAAAGACCTAAAAAAAGACACCATAAAGTACCCAACCAAATAGCTTCTATTTAGACCTAGACACCCTCCTCACCTACTTCCTATTTCACTTCCTTCAATGACTCCAAAGCTAACCTTGGCAGATAAAGTAAGGACTATAAAGTTATATAGAGGCAAGAGACTGAAATATTTTAATGATGGGTCGTTGGTCACTACCAGGCCATCCCATCATCCGGGGCCCTAGTCATGGAATCCTGGGATTCCCACATAGGCATGATGGCCCTAGACCTCTAACAGATTCTTCTCTCCACCATCACTGGTCATCTCCATCAGGAACAACATTATAAACCCTCTTGTGGGTCTCTCTAGGATCTCACCCTCAACGTAGAACAACAGGCCCACTCTCTGAGGGGAGGCTGTGTCAACATATTCTGCCACTTGAGGAAGACGGGTCCTGAAATGAGTGCAGCCTAGAATGTTCTTAGCCATAAGCACAGAAAGCGAGCTCAGACCTACAGGGATGCAGAGGTTACACAGGTTCCTGTGCTGAATATGGGCCTCAGATCAAATCGATAAAGTTTACAGTTAACATTATTTATGTAATTTTCCCATATCTTTCCTAATCCAGCTTTCTAGTCCTATTTCCAACTCTTGACACCATCTCTTCAGACAATACCTTTAGCTAGCCTACATGTTAGCTGTCAGGCTCAGGCAAAAAAAATTATAAAGCCATGCCCCCTTAGAATATACCTAAAATAGAAGGAGTCGGTGGTAGCGCAGCGGGTTAAGTGCAGGTGGCGCAAGGCTCAAGGACCAGAGTAAGGATCCTGGTTCGAGCCCCCCGGCTCCCCACCTGCAGGGGAGTCGCTTCACAAGCGGTGAAGCAGGTCTGCAGGTCTGTCTCTTCCCCTCTCTGTCTTCCCCTCCTCTTTCCATTTCTCTCTGTCCTATCCAACAACAATGACATCAATAACTACAACAATAAAACAACAAGAGCAACAAAAGGGAATGAATAAATAAGTAATTTTTTTTTAAAAAAAGAATATACCTAAAATAGACCTACTAGTTTTTTCTAAAATGGAGGCCCCAAATCTCATCTGCTATAGTCTTACCTTTAGGTTCCTGATTATTAAACAATTTATCCTGCTTTATATCTTAGTATTTTCTCAGCCACCAAATGACAGATTCTATCATAATGCCAACCAGACTTTCCTGAGCAGACGACCTTACCAATGTGTCCTGGAGTCCCACCTCTCCAGACTTTTGCCCTCACTAGGGAAAGATAGAAACAGGTTGGGGATATGGATGGCCCTGCCAACTCCCATGTCCAGCAGAAAAGCAATTGTAGAAGCAAGACCTTCCACCTTCTGCACCCCATAGTGATCCTGGGTCCATGCTCCCAGAGGGGTAAAGAATAAGAAAACTTTCAGTGGAGGGGATGGCATACGGAACTGTGGTAATGGGAACTGTGTGGAGTTGTACCCCTCTTATCCTATGGTCTTGTTGATTATTATTAAACAACAACAATAATAAAAGACTAGATATCCATAGGTGTGGGGGCTCACTTCTGGGCTCTCAATTCTATTCCACTTGTCAGTATGTCTATTCAAGTTCTAGTACCAAGCATTTTTTATGACAATGGCCCTATAATACAATTTGAGGTCTAGGAGTGTGATGCCTCCTGTTCTGTTCTTTCTTCTCAAGACTATTTTGGCAATTCTAGGTATTCTCGGGTTCTCGATAAACATTGTAGCATTTGCTCTATTCTCCTAAAAAAATTGGTTGGGATCTTGATGGGGATGGCATTAAATTTGTAGATGGCTCTGGGTAGTATATTCATTTTGACGATGTGAATACTTCCAACCCATGAACATGAAATATTTTTTCACGTCTTTGTGTCTTTTTCAATTTCCTTGAGTAGTGATTCATACAATTCAGTATACAAGTCTTTCACTTCTTTGGTTAGGTTTGTTCCTAGATATTTTATTGTTTTTGTTGCTGTAGTAAAAGGAATTGATTTTTGGATTTTATCTTCTTCTAACTTAGTGGTTTCATAAAGGAATGTCACTGACTTTTGTATGTTAATTTTGTAGCCTGACACCTTTCTGTATTGCCTGATGATTTCCAAAAGCTTCCTGCTGGATTCTTTAGTTTTTTTTTTTCATGTATACTATCATATCATCTGCAAATAGGGAGACTTTGACTTCTTCTCTTCCAATCTGTATCACATTAATTCCTTGCTCCTGCCTGATTGCTATGGCAAGAAATTCCTACACTATGTTGAATAGTAATGGTGATACTAGGTAGCCCTATCTAGTACCTGATCTGAAAGAAAATGCTTCCAGTTTTTTACCATTGAGTATGATATTGACTGTAGGTTTCCTATATGTAGACTCCACTATCTTGAGGAATTTTCCATCTATTCCCATTTTTGTAGTCTTTTGATCATAAAGGGATGTTGGATTTTGCCAAAGGCTTTCTTTGCGTCAATTGATGTAATATTATGTAGGTTTGGTCTTATTTTTATTGATGTGGGGGATATCCTGGATCTTATAAGTTCACTCTGTAAGCAGATGATCCAAGCATATACCCAGGCACAAGAAAATATGACGCTCTCTGAGAAGTCTGGGCACTTTCTTTTTTGTCCGTACCTTAAAGAGAGGTTGGGTGCAGAGCTTTCAAGTAGAATCTCTTCACTGCTGTGAACAGAAAAGAACAAGAAAAACAAGGAGGTCAAGGGGCAGTTCAGTGCATGTTGAATATTCTGGAGAAAGGACTCCACCCCCTCCAGCTCCCGGCTCCTGTGAACTTGCAAACTAGCCAGGATCTCTGAAGCCGCCTTTGATCTACTGTAAAGGGAGAGACTATGGATGGCTTCTGATGAGGGTCTAATTAAATGAGGATTCCATCTGGGAAAAGCAGCAGCCACTGTGGAGTAAGCTGACCTCTCTTGGGCCCAGGGAGCAGGGCTGCCGGCTCAGCCGTGATGCCCACTCCGCCACGTGTGCCACAGGAGACTGGCGCTCTGTCCCGTCTCTCACAGACACAAACAGGACTTGACAGAGAAAGGCCATCTCTCTCAGATGGGCACATGCTGCATCTCACATTCCAGGAAAATGTCTCCGAGACACTTTAAGGGATAGAGACGGTGCATTTGAAACAACAGAATGGAGGGGCCGGGCGGTGGTGCACCTGGTTGAGTGAGTGCACATGTTACCCTGCACAAGGACCTGGGTTCAAGCCCCGGTCCACACCTGCAGGAAGAAAGCTTCATGAGCAGTGAAGATGGCTTGCAGCTGTCTGTCTGTCTGTCTCTTTCTGCCCTTCTCCATCACCTTTCTGTCTCAATTTCTCTCTGTCCTATTGTCCTGTCAAAGAAAAGAGAGAAAGCAAGAGAAAGGAAGGGAGGAAGGAAGGAAGGAAGGAAGGAAGGAAGGAAGGAAGGAAGGGAGGAAGGAAGGGGACGAAAACAAAATGAGCCAGAGAAATTGGCCACTAAGGGCCCACCAGCTAGAGCATGTGGAGCACTGAGAAGGTTTAACGTGATCCCAAAAGACACGGCTGCCTTCTGCTCACTCCTCTGGTTCAAACAGGTCCATTTCTGTTCACGTTTGATGTGTGTTGTATTTGAATCCTCTGTTGTGTGCTTCATCTGAAGCCAGACTGAGTGGACAACAGAGGGGATGGTCTGAAGGGGAGCAGCGGCGTGCTCATGGGGTCTGGCTCTGCACAGGGACTCCTAGAGGACCAGCAGGCCGGCGGGAGGCCAGCCCCGGGTGAGGGCCGCCTCTCTCCTGTTTGACACTGACGCTTCACCTGGGCAGATGCACGGGGTCTGGAGCTGTGTCTGGGAGGCGGGGCAGCGTCTGTGTGAGAGGTGCTAGCAGGCACAGGTCTCCCTCAAGTTGATGTCCCAGGGGAGGGATGTGATCAGGGAGGGAGGCAGAACCAGCGTCCAGGTGCCTCCCTCCCCTAACCGGCCTTCTCCTCTGCGGCCCTGGAGCCTCTGCCTCAGCGGAGCGGTGCTCTAAGACCCGGCATATGAGCATCTTAGTCTTACTGGGGCTCTCCCATGTCCCCAGGCAGTAGACAGGCTGTGAATATATTTCTCCTTATTTTCTTGTGTCAATCAGTTTGGTGCTTGTTTGATTATTCTCCAGTTTCTGAAGAACCCATATGGGTCTAGAATGACGTTTTTGTGCCCAGATAACTACCTCCTTACACAAAATGAGCGAGGCAGACTCAGTTCTCATAAAAGAATTGTAAGTAACTTGAGATATACATAATTTATTCTATAAACATTAGCAGATTAACCAAAAAAAAATGACCGTAAGTTACTTAAAGAAATAAAATTTAAAAAAGAAGTCATTGGGCCCAGGTAGTAGCTCACCTGGTTGAGTGCACACATTACAGTGTGTGAAGACCTGGGTTCAAGCCCCCGGTCCCTACCTGCAGGGGGGTCTGTAGATCTCTCTCTGTCTCTCTCTCTCCCTTTCTACCTTCACCTTCCTTCTCAATTTCCTTCTGCTTGTAGCCATTAAATCATATATATGTTTGTTTTAAACACTACTTGGTAGCCTGCCACTGAGGAGCTTAGCAACGCTAGGTCTTTGCCCTGAGGTCCAACCAAATAAATGTTTCAGCAAAATCCCCGGAAGCCACAGGGTTCCACAGACCCTTTGCATTTAACAAACTGTCTGTCTGTTCCCCTGAAAGCCACAGGCCTCTCAGGAACCAGGGGAGACGCCCTCAAAGATTGTACAAACTTCAGATGTTGCTGCTGGACTGGAGGCAGCAGGGAGGGAAGAGAGAGGAGAGGGAGTAAAGGTGCCGCTCAGTCAGTGGGGCCTCTGGCTGGGAACATCCTCTGGGCCAGGCCGGGCAGGTTCAGGGGCCCTCAGGGCTCATCACCGGGTCCCCTCAAGGCCCAGGAAGGCTTCCTGCTGCCCTCCTGCCTCAGAAGAGGCAGAGAAAAGGAACGAAGTCCACAAGTGGAGAGCCGGTCGTTTCTTATTGTAGAAGAAGTCAATTACCTGTAGACATCCTGGCAAGCAAATCCAATTCCTTTTCCACGTAGAGCACCGCTCAGTTCACTGATGGATTTGTCTGAACATGAGTCACTAGAGCAGAGAGAAGCCCGTGTTGAAATGCCAAGGACCTGTGGGTATTCCCCACGTCTCTGAGTGACTGCTAGTTGGAAGGCGTGGGGCCGGCTCTGGGATAAACTGAGGATGGAGAGCAGCATCGGGGGGTTCGGAGATGAGCAGGGGAGCAGAGGGGGTGGGCTAGGGAGAAGCCACTGGGGAGGTGAAAAGAGAAGCTGGTTGGCTGCTGAGCGAGCTGTGAGGCTGCTTCTGTTGGCCGCAGCCTTGTGACTGATTCCTCTGTGGGCCATTTCCTAAAAGGACCCGAGGAACATGGGAGCAGGAGGCACTGTCAGCTACCTGGCGGATCCTTTGAGTCTTACCACCTGGGCTTTTAGTTTCCCAACCTTTCCTTTCTTCAGATTAGGAACTTCCACACGTGCAAATGTGCTGAAACAGGAGAGTGAGAGAACACCGTTAACCCTCAGTTGATTCCCCAGGATTCCCTGGAGTCAGAGCTGGCCCTCCAAGTGGATTCTGGCTTGACCTCAAAAGGAAGGAGCCCCCTTGGGGGACGAGGGGTGGCACGCCCAGTTATGTGCACATAGTCCTAAGTGCAAGAACTTGCTCAGGGATCTGGGTTCGAGTCCCCAGCTCTCCACCTACAAGGAGAACTCTTCAAACTTGGTGAAGCAGGCCTGCTGGTGTGTTTCTATCTCTCTCCCTCTCTATCTTCCCCTCCTCTCTTAATTTCTTCTGTCCTAACCAATAAAATAGAAAAAACAACCACCAGGAGCAGTATATTTGTAGTGCCGGCACCAAGCCCCAGTGATAACCCTGGAGAGCACACACACACACACACACACACACACACACACAGAGCTCTATTACTCATTAGCTGAGACATGAAGAGAAAGGTTCTCAGAGCAAGTGTTTTTTTATAGATTTACTTTTGGGGCCAGATGGTGGTGCACCTGGTTGAGACATATGTTACAGTGGTCAAGGGCCCAGGTTCAAGTCCCTGGTCCCCACCTGCAGGGGGAACACTTTGCAAGTGGTAAGGCAGTGCTACAAGTGTCTCTCTGTCTCTCTCCCTCCCTATATACCTCAATTCATGGCTGTCTCTATCCAAGAAAAACAACATTTTTTTAAATTTACTTATGCAGGCCAGGCCGTGGTGCACCGGTTAAGCACACACAATACCATGTGCAAGGACCTGGGTTCAAGCCCCTCTCCCCACCTGCAGGGAGGAAGAAGCTTCACAACTGGTGAAAAAGGCTTGCAGGTGTCTCTCTGTCTCTGTCCCTCCCCTCTCAACTTCTGTCTCTCATATCCAATTGAAAAATAGAAAAAAGGAACAAATGGATACCAGGAGTAATGCATTCATAAAGGTGGTTCCAAGCCCCAATGATAACCATGGTAGGGAAAAAAAAAAGACTCATTTGTTTTGATGAGGGAGAAGATAAGAATGAAGCCTGGGAGTCTCACAAGTGTGTCCGGTGTGCTGCCATTGGACAACCTCCCATGCTCCCAGCAAGAATCTTTCTTCTTTCTTTTTTATTATTAATAAATAATTACTTATTTATTATTTAAAATTATTATACTTATTTTATTATTATACTTATATATTAATTATACTTAATTATTATACTTATTTTATTATTTATTATTATTTAAATTCTAATTATCTTTGCTTATTTATTGAATAGAGACAGTGAGAAATTGAGAGGAAGGTGGTAGTAGAAAGGGAAAGAGCAGAGGAGAAAGAGAGGGAGAGAGAGAGAGAGGTCTGCAACACAGCATAACCACTCATGAAGCTTTCCCCTGCACTTGGGGACAGGGAACTTGAACCCAGGTCCTAGTACATTGTAACGTGCACTCAACCAGGTACTCTGCCACCTGGACCCTATTTATTTATTTACTTATTGCGCGAGGGGTAAACGATAAGGAAAGTGGACCAGAGGGCCCTGCACCGCCATCCCTCCAGGAACCTAAGCCTTTGTCACCAGGAATCTTGTTCTGATACCATCACTGACAGGAAGTAAATCTGGAAAACTCCAGAGGAAGCCAGGCACAGTTTTCTCTGAGAGAGAAGAGGACAAAATGGAAAGACACTTGGAAGTAGTAATAGGTGTAGGGGTGACTTGGAAAGGAAATGAAGGCAGAACCATAGAAAAAGCGGGATTTATAGAGAGAGGGGGAGAGAAAGAGAGAGGTAGGGGATCAGCCTGTGGCAGTGGCCTTGAAAGAACCACTGCAGTTTCCAATGGAGGGGATGGAGACAGAGAGCTCTGGTGGTGGGGACAGTGTGGAATCCTACTCCTGGTATCTGACAGTTTTGAAAATCAATCTTAAATCACTAATAAAAGAACAAATATGTCTATGATTTTCCTTGTTCCTTTTTGATGTGATGCATGATTTTAGCATTCTGGTCGGGGTCGCTCAGCTGAACACCTGCCCGTCTCAGGATGTCTTGTGTGTGTGTGTGTCTCCAAGTCTCCTCAGATCAACCCTTTGAGGCTGAAGTGAATCTCTCCCAACCCTGAGACGCATGAGACCTCAGGGTCCTGGCATCTGGCTAAGGTGCTCCACCCATGTGGTCTCAGTAGGGTGGGTGAGGACAGACCTTCGTGTAGGCAGGACTTAGGGAGCAGAAGAGGGCAGGCTGGCACAAGGGGGTGAGGGTGTGCAGGATAGAGTGTGAGGAGAGAGAGAGCTGAGAGGGTCTTGCCAACCCTGCCAAGCCCAGAGGAGAAGGCAGCACGGTGCAGGGACCTGCCCTGAGGAGACACGGGGACTCAGCACTGACGAGACAGACAGACCTTTTTTTTTTTTTCTGACTCCATGGTTATTGCTGGGGCTCGGTGCCTGCATTATGAATCCACTGCTCCTGGAGGCTTTTTTTTGTCCTTCCCCTTTTGCTGCCTTTTTTTTTAAATCATTCTTGTGCTTATTATGATTGTTATTGCTGTTGTTGTTGGGTAGGACAGAGAGAAATGGAGAGAGGAGGGGAAGACAGAGAGGGGGGAGAGAAAGACAGACACCTGCAGACCTGCTTCACCATTCATGAAACAACTCCCATGCAGGTGGGGAGCCAGGGGCTCGAACTGGGATCTTTACACAGGTCCTTGCGCTTTGCGCCGCCTGCGCTTAACTCACCTCACTACCGCCCAACCCCCCAGACAGACCTCTTTACAGAGGACAAGCATGGTGCTTCCCACCTCTAACCTTCAGTTCTGAGTGTAAACATCAAGAGCCTATTTTTGAGATTAAATCTCCCATGAAAAGCTTTATCCCTCACTCCCCACATCCTTCCAAACGGGACACAGCCCGAGCGGCACCTGCTAGTGTTATAGGCCAGTGAAGAGCTGGAGCCGGGACGTTTGGAGCCGTGGAGCAGCGCGTGAACCACGCCAGAGGCCTCACCTGCAAACTGAAACACAACAATGGAAACATAGAGGGTCTGGAACATAAAACGGGGGCGTCACAGCCCAGCAGCCCCACGCTGCCCCGTGCAGGTCACGGTCAGCTCAAGTCACTGCAGGAGAGACACTTCCCGCTAGAGGTTTGGGCCCTGCTCTGTGAACAGTGAAGTTCAAGGCCGAGGTCCAGGGCTGACGGGAGGGGTGACACGGAGGTTGGAGGTCAGGTCAAGCAGAGGAAGGAAGAGCTGTCTTTATTTATTTATTTATTTTTAAATATTTAATTGATTTATTAATGAAAAAGATAGGAGGAGAGAGAGAGAATCAGACACCACTCTGGTACACGTGCTGCCGGGGATTGAACTTGGGACCTCATACTTGAGAGTCCAATGCCTTATCCACTGTGCCGCCTCCTGGACCACTTTATTTACTTATTTATTTATTTATTTTAGGTGGAAACAGAAATTGAGAGAGGAGGAGGAGAGAGAGAGAGATCCCTGCTTCAATTCTTGCAGAGCTTCATTCCTGCAAATGGTGACCAGGATCTTGAAAACAGGTCCTTACGTATTGCGGTGTGTTACTCAACCAGGTGTGCTACCACCCTGCCCCAGAAAGAGCTAACTTTGTGCCATGCAGGGGAGGCACTGCTCAATCATTTCTTGGGAACAGGGCAAATTCTGAGCTGGGAGGTCATTTGAACATGAACAGAGTTAAAGTAGAATCCTGGACCGTGGCACACCTAGCTGAGCACACGTTGCAGCGCACAAGGATCTAGGTTCAAGTGCCCCCAGTCTCCACCCACGGAAGGGAAGCTTCCAAAGCAGTGAAGCAGGGCTGCAGGTGTTTCAAGTCATAAATGAAACAAAGTTAAAAGCGTAAAGAGGAGACACAGTGAGCCTGGAGTATGAGGAGGCTCGGAGAAACGGGAGTGGACGGATGCTAGTGGACAGGAGTTTGAGCTCCTCATGCAGCAAACACTGCACTGGGAGGAAGGAACGGAGTGAGACAGAGGAGTGCAAGGTGCCCCAGGGCCCCACCCAGGGTCCTAGACTGTCTGGGGTCCTCTTCCTGAGCTGTGACGGCACCCCATGCCCCTGATGCCACCTCCTGGCATTCCATGTGCTGGGGAGTGAGCAGGGATTACTGAGGCAGCTGCAGACAGGCCCAGCGCTGAGGAAGCAGGGGTGGAGGACACTCAGAGGAGGCTGGGGCGGGGAGAGGGGCTGCTCAGGGGCCTGAGTGCTCCCCAAGGACCAGCCCCCATCTGCTGTGCTAGGACACCCTCAACAATGAGACCCACAACTGTGAGCACCCAGCGGGCTCCTCTCTCTCTCTCCACGGGCTGAGGAGCAGGGGGCAGGAGCCCACTGCCACCACAGAGTGAGCGTCCCTCGGCAGACGGTGACAGGGGCCAGCGCTGACCCCACACACGGCAGCCAGAGCCCCACCAAGGAAGGCCGCTCAGTGTGTCCCCAGCTCATGTCACTGGGGAGCCAGGAAGTGAGGAGGGGAGTCAGGGCACCAGGGCCAAGGGCTCGATTGGCAGCAAGAGAGAGGCTCTGGGCTGCTGGGAGAAGGTGTCTCCACACCTGTGTGGGCTCAGCAGGACTCAGGGGAGTCCCAGGAAGCTTCCCTTGGGGCTCCCAGTTCCAAGGACAGTGAGGGGGGAGCCCCAGACCTGCCGGTTACTCGCTGTGCTTTCAGGGGACAGCTGATGCCCCTGCCTCTCCCTGTGTCAGCTGTGAGGTGGTGAGACACCCATGGCACCCAGTCCAGGGGCTGGTCCCCGAGAGCAGCCCAAGACGGTGCCTGGCACACGGAAGTGGTCAGAGGTGTGGGTTATTCATCCTGTTCAGGACCCTACGACTGCCTACTGGCGGCATCAGAGGACTGAATCAAAGCAGAGCTTCCTGGAAGACAAAACCTAAGAACGCGTAACAGTGGAGAATCCACCGTCAGAGTCCCTGCAGGTGCCAAGGATGTCCCCAACCACAAGTGACAACCTGCCAACACTGTCTCAGGCCAGAATTCTCCCCTCTTCTTCCTGAACGCGCGATCCCACACCAACCTCTGGTGACATGACCTCTGACGCTCTTTGTTCTCCACAGTTCTAGCATTTCTTCTCCTGCAGGTGCTCACCCACTTGGAGGCCGTATCCCAGGACACAGAGACGGGATTTCCCTTGCAGCTGTTCCTATCTGGACAAGATGTAGTATCGATTTCTGAAAGACACAGGTAATAGAAAAAAAACCAGTTAAAAAGGAAGGGCGGGGTCACCTTCCCAGGCTCCTCCAGCAGGGGCGCTGTGTCACAAGAGGAAGGATGATGGAGAATGAGGGACACACCTGGGCCTGTTTACCTGATGCTCCCCTGACCCCTGCTTAATCCTCACCTGACCCTGCAGGCCCCAGGGCAGGAACCCAGACGTCAGCTTCTTCTTCTAGCGTTTGCCCTTCTTCCGTAGCCAGTCAACAGCGTCAGGTTGAGCCTGATGTAAAGTTTCGAGACCTCCTTTGAATCTGGAGAGGTGACAGTCGTTGACTATGTGGGTCATAGTCTGTCTGGAGCCGCAGGGGCAGTTTGCGTGGTCTCTGGCTCCCCAGCGATGGAACATAGCGGCGCACCGGCCATGGCCTGTTCGATAGCGATTGAGGAGGGCCCGATCATAACGTGCTAGGTCAAAGCCGGGTGGACGCTTGCAGGGGTCTGTGATGAGGTGTTTGTTCTTTACCTCAGCTGACTGCCAACTCTGTTTCCAAGAGACTGGAACAGAGAAGTTCAGTGCAGGCATAGGGGACCAGATTGGGTGACGAGACGTCAAGCGTTGGACAGGGTGGGCGAAGATATCCACGTATATTGGCAGGTCCGGTCGAGCGTAGACGTGGGAAATGAACTTAGAGGATGCCGCATCCCGACGAATATCTGGCGGGGTGATGTTGCTAAGAACTGGCAGCCATGGAACCGGGGTGGAACGGATGGTTCCAGAAATTATCCTCATGGAGGAATATAATTTGGAATCGACCAAGTGGACATGGGGGCTACGGAACCATCCTGGGGCACAGTATTCTGCAGTGGAATAGCATAATGCCAGAGATGATGATCGTAGTGTGGAAGCACTCACGCCCCATGAGGCGCTGGCCAGTCTTGCAATGATGTGATTCCTCGCGCCCACCTTTGCTGCAGTTTTTATGAGATGTTCGTGAAATGACAGAGTGCGATCGAGAGTAACGCCAAGATAGACTGGCTGGGCTTCATGCTGGATCAGACGTCAGCTATGAACCCCTACTTTGGGAGATGACAGAGCCAGCTGCCACCACCACTGTGCCATGTATGAATTCCATACTCCAGTCATGTGAGATTCCTCTCTGTGGTATTGATGGACGTACATTGTGCGCCCCCAAATTAAGATCTACACCCTTAACTATTCAGCTGTGAAGAATGATGAAGTCACAAGGCTGGGTGGTGGTGCAGCTGGTTGGGCAGGTCCACCTTCTAAAATGCGCAAGGATCTGAATCTGAACCCCTGGTCCCAACCTGCAGGGAGAAAGCTTTGGGAGTGTTGAAAAACTGTTGCAGCTATCGCTCCGTCTCTCTCCCTACTTTCTCCCTTTCCCCTTTGATTTCTGACTGTCTCCAATAAATAAATAAAGATTTAAAAATTAAAAAAAAAAAAGAAAGAATGATGAAGTCACCTTCTTCCCCTCATCTTTCATGAAGCTTGAAGGAACCCTGTGAAATGAGATCAGCCAGAAAGAGAAGGATGAAGATGGGATGATGCCACTCATAGACAGAAGTTGAGAAGTAAGAACAGAAGGGCAAACACAAAGCAGAACTTGGACTGGAGTTGGCGTCTTGCACCAAAGCAAAGGCCTCTGGGCTGAGGGGTGGGGGTGGGGTCAGGTCCTGGAACAGAGTGGAGGGGGGGAGGACCCAGTATAACAGCAACACCCACTAGGGTTTCCTCTGCCATCCTGTTCCAGATTGTACTGTGAGGTGGGAAACTTAGAAATGGTATGGATGTACAAACTTGTATTTTACTGTTGACTGTAAACCATTAATCCTCCTATGAAGAAATTTTAAGAAATAGGAAAGCTTTCAGGAGAGGGGATGGGATATGGAGTTCTGGTGGTGGAAATTGTGTGGAGTTGTACCCCTCTTATCCTACGTTTTTTTTTTTTTTCAGTGTTTCCTTTTTATAAATAAAAATTTTTTTAAATGTGTTCTTCTCTCTAATAAATTCATTTATTTATTATTGGCTAGAGACACAGAGATAGAGAGGGAGATAGAGAGACACCTGCAGCCCTGCTTCACCATTCGTTAACCTTTCCCCCCTACAGGAGGGGACCAGGGGCTAGAACCCGGGACTTTGCGCACTGTAAGTTGTATGCTTAACCAGCTGCACCACCCCAGCGGCATTTCTCTGTAAAGCAAAGCAGATCCACAAAGAGCGGCAGCCGTGAGGCACAAGAGCAAGTGCCTGGAACCCGGGACCTCACACAGGCATCTTGAAATCCACTGCAGAGCCAGCTGTCCAGGGCTGGCTTTCTGGTCAACTATGACTGTGTCCACGTCATCAGCACCATCCCAGGAGGATGCTGGGAGTCTCTCCAGAGGTGCATTCTGCTGTGTGTCCACCAGATGGCGACATGACAGCACAACGCACCTTATTTGCAAGACACCCAAGATGCAAGATGCCCTCAAATGCCCAGCCCCAGCTTCCTGCTCTCCAGTCATTATTCTAGGAAGGATGCAGCCACTGGACTTTCATGCTCTCTAGTGCTTTCCTCCATTTTAAGGGCTACAGAGGGACAGACAAAATCACCCCCCAGTAGAGTGCAGGGCTTGCATCCCTGGGGTTCTGTGTTCCAGCCTGCCCACACCATGGCTGCATGGTACTCTGACGTCTCTGTCTCTAGGAAATCTCTCTCCCTCTCTCTCTCTCTCCCTCTCCCTCTCCCTCTCCCTCTCCCTCTCCCTCTCCCTCTCCTCTCCCTCTCCCTCTCCCTCCCCCTCCCCTCCCCCTCTCCCTCTCCCCCTCTCCCTTTCCCTCCCCCTCCCCCTCCCCCTCTCCCTCTCTCTCCCCCTCTCCCTTTCCCTCCTTCTTCCTCCCTCTCCTTTTTCTCTGTCCCTCTCCATTTCCCCCTCTCCCTCTCCCTCTCTCTCTCTCTGATTTTGCTGTAACAGAGAAAAATCATTTCACTGCTCATAAAGTGCCTCCGCATGCAGATGGGGAGTGGGAGCTTGAACCCAGGTCCTTGCACATGGTGATATGTGCACTTAACCGGGTGGTGCATCACCACCCAGCCCATGCCATTTTTTCCTTTCTATTTTATTTAACGGGAGAGAAATTGAGAGGTGAGGAGAAGGCAGTGAGAGAGATAGACCCCTACAGACCTGCCTCACTGCTGATGAAACTCCCACCTGCCACCTGTGGGTGGGGAGTGGGGAATTGAACCTGGGTCCTTGGGCATGGTGACACATGCACTTAACTGGGTGCACCGCCGCCCGGGCCCCACATCCTGGAGTCCTTTAACAACTAAACCTGTCACAGGAAAGTCCGATTGCTGCTGACTTCTGTCTCATGTGACCCTCTCCCTGTCTCATGTGAAATGAATTTTTTTTTAATTCTTTCAAAAAAAAAATTAGGAGCCAAGCAGTGATGACTCAGTTGAGCACACATTCACCCTGAGCAAGGCTCCAGGCTTGAGCCCCTGGCCCTCCACCTCCAGGGTATGTGGGGGAAACCTCACAAGAGGTGAAGCAGGTCTGCAGGTGTCTCTCTGTCTCTCTTCCTTTCTGTCTCCCCCTCCCTCCCAATTTCTCTCTATCCTAGCACATAAAAATAGAAAGAAATAAAAAGAAAGGAAAAAATGGCTGCTGGGAATAGCAGATTCATGGTGCTGGTGCTGAGCCTCAGTGACAGACTGGTGGCAATTAAAAATAGATAATTTTTATAGGGGTTGGGTAGTCACTCACTCATAGAGCTTACACATCATCATGCGCACGGACTCAGGTTCAAACCCCCAGTCCCACGTATGACAGGTAAGCTGGGGGGAGGGGGGTTTTAGGAGCAGTGGGGCAGTGCTACAAGAGTCTCTCCCTCTGTCTCTCTCTTTCTCTCTCTCTCTCTCTCCCCAATTTGCTTTGTCTCTCATCCTCCACTAGAAAAAAAAAAATCTTGCTGACAACAGCAACAAAAATTAGAGCTCCCAGGGGCCAGGTGGTGGTGCACCTGGTTGAGCGCACACATTACAGTGTGCAAGGACCTGAGTTCGAGTCCCAGGTCCCCACCTGCAGGGGGGGAGTTTCACCAGCATGAAGCAGGTCTTCAGGTATCTCTCTGGCTCTCTCCCTCTCTTCCTCTCCCTCCCCTCTCAATTTCTCTGTCTCTATCAAAAAAATAATAATAATAAACAAGCAAATACATAGATGTCTCATCAATTCACCACCCAGGTGTCCTGTTTTGTCCGATGAGCTTCCCCTTCTCACTCCTGAGACCCTTTCTTTCCTGGGAAGCATTTTAAAAATATTTTTTATTCTAATGAGAGAGATACAGTGAAAGAGAGATCCCAGAGCCCTGCTGAGCTCTGGTTGATGGTGGTGCTGGGGGTGGAACCTGGGATCTCAGAGCCTCCGGCTGGAGGGTCTTTTGCAGACCATCATGCTATCTCCCCAGCCCTGTCCATTTTATTTTAATGAGACAAAGACAGAGAGAAAGAGACAGAGATATCCCAGAGCCCTGCTCAGCTCTAGCTGATGGCGGTGCTGGGCACTGAACCTGGGATCTTGGAGCCTCAGGCAGGAGAGTCTGTTGCACAACCCCTGCGCTGTCTCCCCAGCCCAGGGGAGCAGTTGTGTCTGCCTCTGGTAGCTCCTCCTTGGCCTCTTGTCCACTAGCCAAGCCCCCCAAACTCACAGCCCCCCAGGACTGCGTGCCCCCAGCTTCCCGGCTGCTCCCAGGGGAGCTGCTCCCCAGTCCGCGTCCTCCTGCTCAGGACAGCAGGACCAGGCAGGCCTCTGCGCCCGGGGGCCTGCGGGAGGCAACAAGGAGCCGGTCAGCTACTCGGCCTGGGAGGGGAGGACCGTGCTGGGCCCAGGAAGGAGCTTCTGCGAGTCCGCAAGAGGCTGCTGGGGGCCTGGGAGAACAGAACGGGGCGGACAGACACGCGACTGAGAAGACAGCCGCGTTCAGGGAAAGCCCTGAGGCCAGCTGGGAAGTTGGATCCCAGACAGACACACAGACCGTGACACAGGGGACGGTGACTGGAGACTCAGATGGCATCTGCAGGGAATCCTGAGATTGTCAGCCTGAGCACAGAGGTGGTGAGTAGCCCTCCTGGCATTTCTCTTTCTTTATTAGTGATTTAATACTGCTTTACAAAATTACAAGATAACAGGGGTACAATTCTATATCATTTCCACCACCAGAATTCTGTGTCCCCATTCCCTCAATTGGAAACTAGAGGTATTTCTCCCAAAGTCACTGATGTAGGCTGACTATTATTTCCTTCTTATTCCTTTACTAGGGGATTAATGTTTTACATTTGATAGTGAATACAATAGTTTGTACATGCATAACATTTCTTAGTTTTCCACATAACAATAGAACCCCCACTAGGTCCAGGAGACTATTATTTCTTTTTTTTTTGAAGAAGTGTGTCAGTAATTCTAATGAAAAGATGTTGGTGAAAGATGAGTTTTCTTTTTTTTTTTAATAATTTATTTCTTCACTGGAGAATTAATGTTTTACATTCAACAGTAAATACAATAGTTTGTACATGCATAACATTCCCCAGATTCCCATTTAACAATACAACCCCCACTATGTCATTCATCATCTTTCATGGACCTGTATTCTCCCCACCCACCCACCCCCGAGTCTTTTACTTTAGTGTAATACTCCAATTCCATTTCAGGTTCGACTTGTGTTTTCTTTTCTAATCTTGTTTTTCAACTTCTGCCTGAGAGTGAGATCATCCCATATTCATCCTTCTGTTTCTGACTTATTTCACTCAACATGATTTTTTCAAGGTCCATCCAAGATCGGCTGAAAACAGTGAAGTCACCATTTTTTACAGCTGAGTAGTATTCCATTGTGTATATATACCACAACTTGCTCAGCACAATTTGTAATAGCCAAAACCTGGAAGCAACCCAGGTGTCCAACAACAGATGAGTGGCTGAGTAGTGGAGACTATTATTTCTTTTTTTAATATTTATTTATTTATTTTTGTTGCCCTTGTTGTTTTATTGTATTAGTTATTATTGTTGTTGATGTCATCGTTGTTGGATAGGACAGAGAGAAATGGAGAGAGGAGGGGAAGACAAAGAGGGGAAGAGAAAGATAGACACCTGCAGACCTGCTTCACCACCTGTGAAGCGACTCCTCTGCAGGTGGGGAGCCGGGGGCTTGAACCAGGATCCTTAGGCCAGTCCTTGCGCTTTGTGCCACATGCGCTTAATCCGCTGAGCTACAGCCCGACTCCCCAAGACTATTATTTCTGTAACTATCTAGATTTATGTATTTTTGCCCATTTTTTCTATTGTTCTGTCTTCTCTTCCTTTCTAAGTCATAACTACACTTGTTACTACTTCCAGATGTCCCTCCTTTTTTCATCTTCTCTCTCTGTGTCCCAGTGGAATTGTGGTTCAGAGCCTTCTGGTCATCTTCCCCTAATATTTCTCCCCCACTGGGAATCTGGACCCAAATTCTCTATGGGGAGCAGAAGGTGGGAGTTCTGGCTTCTGTCATTGCTTCTCCGCTGGACATGGGTGCTGGCAGGTGGATCCACACCCCCAGCCTGTGTCTGTCTGTCCCTAGTGGGGCAGGGCTCTGGGGAGGGGAGGTTCCAGGACACACGGGTGAGGCCGTCTGCCCAGGGAAGTCAGGATGGAGTCCTGGTAGCATCTGCAACTTGGTGGCTGAAAGGCAGTAAAATATAGAGCAGGAAAAAATGTTTAATAAATAAGAACCAGAAAGTAGGAATAGAGCAGGTGAGAATAGGGACTTTAGGGTGGAAAGAAGCTTGGAAGTTTATTGTAGGTATATTTCTATTCCCTGGCATTTTTTTCCCCTGCAGTTGTTGTAGGTGTTTTGAATTTTGGGAGCAAACTGGTCAGCTTCCCAGGGGAAAGCCAGGCTGCCCGGTGCTCTCTGCTGAAAATGTTCTTGCTCTCGCTGTCCTGACCTCAAATCTGACCTCCTAGTGGCTGTAGGGACTCAGACAGGGAGGAGCACTGAAGGGTGATGTTCTGAGCCCCGTTTAGGGGCAGGTTCCCACCCAGGCTCTCATGAAAGGGCTCCTGAACCAGTGAGAGGGCTGGGCTGGGTAGTAGGTGGTGTTTCCATCTCTCTGTCTGGAAGTGGAGATCTTAAAGCCATCTGTGAGGCACACCTGCCAACTGGGGGGACAATATGCTGACATGATAGATGACAGGGGAGTGTCCTTTGGGAAAAAAAAAAGCATAGGGCCAGCTGGTGGCACACCTGGTTAAGCACACACATTACAGTTCACAAGGACCTGGGTTCAAGCCCCTGGTTCCCACCTGCAAGAAGAAAGCTTCACAAGTGGTGAAGCAGGGCTGCAGGTGTCTCTCTGTCTCTCTCTCACTCTATCTCCCACTCCCCTCTGGATTTCTGGCTATCTCTACCCAATAAATAAATAAATAAAGATAATAATAATAATAAAAAAAACCCGAGTTGATGAGTTGCACTAAAGTGCTCTGAGGATAGGAGGAGGAGGGCTTTCAGTCCTGGAGCCTGAAGGTGGAGAACTTAGGCTGGAGGCGTTACTGAGAAGTTTGACATATGTACCAACTGTCTTTACTGTTGCCTGTAAACCATTATTCCCTCAATAATAATAATAATAAAACTATCAAGATAGCACAGTGGTTATGCATAAAACCATGCCTGAAGCTCCGAGGTCCTGGGCTCTGTCCCCAGCACCACCATCAGCCAGAGTTGAGCAGGGCATTGGTAAATTCATTAATTCGTTGATTCATTGATTCATTCATTCATTCATTCATTTAAAAAAAAAGATGCTAGGGGCCAAGAGAAAACTTATTCCCAAGTAGGCATAGGTCTTACCATGAGTAAGGCCCTGGGTTCTAGCCCTAGTACCACATAGGAGGACCACAGCACCAGGGGAAGTTCCACAGAGGGTAAAACAGTGCTTTCATATCTCTCTATCTCTCTGGCCCTTTCCATGTCTCTCGCTCTCTGTCTTTCTACCTGAGAGACGAAGGATGAGGAAACCAGCCTGGGAGCCATGGAATCACACATGAGCCAGCTGCCAATACCCCAGAACAAGCACACGAAAGGCAGGTGTCCTAGGGCCTTGAGGTAGCACAGTGGTGAAGTGCAGGACTTGCAAGCCTGGGGTCCAGAGTTCAAACACCAGTCCTGGATATGCTGTACCAAGTGTGGTGTGTTAGGCACTATGCTAAGAGATACGTGAGGTGCTGTATTAGGTGCTATGAGGTACTGTGCTAGGTGCTATGCTCAGTTGCTGTGTGTGGTGTGCTAGGCACTATGCTAAGAGATAAGTGAGGTGCTATGCCGGGTGCTTCGAGGCACTGTGCTAGGTATTGTGGGATGTCATGTTGTAGGTGCTTCATGAGGTACTGTGCTAGGTGCTTTGCTAGGCACTTGTGAGGAGTAACTCATGAGGTACCATGTGAGGTTCTGGGCTCACTCCCCTGCACCACATGAGCACAGACACACTCAAACACAGTCACTCACACACACACACACACACTCACACACACAAACATACACTCACACACACACAAACATACACACACACTCACACACAAACATACACACATTCACACACACACTCACACATACAAACATACACTCACACACAAACATACACACACTCACACACACAAACATACACTCACACACAAACATACACACACTCACACTCACACACACAAACATACACTCACACACACTCACACACACAAACATACACACACTCACACTCACACACACAAACATACACACACACACTCACACACACAAACATACACACACTCACATATACTCACACACAGTCACTCACATATATTTACACTCACACTACACACACACTCACACACACACTCACACACACACAAACATACACACTTACACACACTCACTCACATATACGTACAGTCACTCACACTCATACACACTCACATACATTTACACACACTCACAGTCACTCACATACACTTAGACTCACACTACACACTCACTCACACACACACTCACTCACACTCACATACACTCACACACTCACTCACATACACTTACACACACAGTCACTCAAACTCACAGTCACATACATTTACACACACTCACACAGTCACTCACATACACTTAGACTCACACTACACATTCACTCACACACACTCACATACACACTCACTCACACTCACATACACTCACACACTCACTCACACACACACACACACTCACACACACACTCACACAAGGACATGCACACACACACAGTCACTTACACACACAGTCACTCACACACACAGACACACACTCACACACTCACTCACATACACTTACACACACACACACTCACACAAGAACATGCACACACTCACACACATACACTTACACACACTCGCACACACACTCACACACACACTCACTCACATACACTTACACACACACTCACACAAGAACATGCACACTCACACACATACACTTACACACACTCACACACACACTCACACACATACTCACATACACTTACACACACACACTCACACACACACTCACACAAGGACATGCACACACTCACACACTCACACACACTTACACACACTCACACACTCACATACACTTACACACACACACTCACACAAGAACATGCACACACTCACACACATACACTTACACACACTCACACACTCACTCACATACACTTACACACACACACACTCACACACACACTCACACAAGGACATGCACACACACACACTCTCTCACACACACTTACACACACACACACACACACAAACACACTCACACTCACACACCCAGACCCGGAAGCACACAGCCAGAGCAAAGCAGTGAAGACCCTCCAGTGGCTTCCGCCCTTGTCTGGGTGAAGCTCTGTCCCCGGGCACCACAGAGCAGACAGAGGGGTGGTCAGCTCTTCAGCAAATCCGGGGCCAGACCACCGACAGCCTGTGACTCACCTCCTGGCTGCAGCCCTGGCTCCTGGCCTTCACAGGCCTCTCTCCCCAAGAAGCCCTCCATTCCGTCTTCACTTCCCACACACGTTTAAATGTCAAGAAAACCAACGGGGGCCGGAGGAAGGCTGGACAGGGCGGGGGGAGCTCCGGTTTCCAGGGAGAAGCCCAGAGCAGATGACCGCCAGCCTGCGTGCCTGGACAGGGCCTTTCCTGTGTGGTCTCTGACGGTGCTCTCTCCTTACGACGGCTTCCCTCTGTCCCTCTGGGAGACAAAGGCAAACTGTGCGGGTCCCTGGGCCCAAGACGGGGCTGTTCACACCTGAGTGATGGACGGCTGGTTCAGGCGTCACTAACATCTGCCTTCTGCTCTCCACTCCGTCCTGGGCCCTGTGGAGCACGTCCCGGGAGCCCGTGGGCAGGGCATCGCACTGGCCACACGCTGAGCTCTTCTCCCCCCTCTTTCTCTTGTACTTCTGGTGGTGCCCACAAAACCTCTGCTGTCTTATGGCTGTCTCACGCCCCCTCTGTCCTCCTTGACCCTCACTCCTCTCTCTCTCTCTCTCTCTCTCTCTCTTTCTCTCCCTCCCACGTGTGAGAGCACCAGCCATGCTGCACAAGAACCCATTCTGATGGGTTCTTCACTAAGCTCCCCCTGCACTGGCCTGTCTTCCTTCCCTCTCTCCTTCCCTCCCTCCCTCCTTCCCTCCTTCCTTCCTTCCTTCCTTCCTTTCTTCTTTCCTTCCTGCCCAGTTAGGTCCAACTTGTTCATCAGCACCACGGTGAGGACAGCAAATCCTCCTGTTTATTTTTCACATGCAAATGATTTGACAGGTTAATTGTCCGCTAGCTTCACGGGCGGGAGATGACCCAGAGACTCATGGCTGAGCTGGGACGGGACGCAGTTCAATCTTCATTGAGGAATGCAGTGCAAGCTAGCTAATCTAATCTCTTCATTAGAAAGCCCTGTCCTTTATATCTCCTTCTTCTAGCGTTTGCCCTTCTTCCATAGCCAGTCAGCAGCGTCAGGTTGAGCCTGATGTAAAGTTTTGAGACCTCCTTTGAATCTGGAGAGGTGGCAGTCGTTGACTATGTGGGTCATAGTCTGTCTGTAGCCGCAGGGGCAGTTCGGGTCGTCTCTGGCTCCCCAGCGATGGAACATAGCAGCACACCGGCCATGGCCTGTTCGATAGCGATTGAGGAGGGCCCGATCATAACGTGCTAGGTCAAAGCCGGGTTGACGCTCGCAGGGGTCTGTGATGAGGTGTTTGTTCTTGACCTCAGCTGACTGCCAACTCTGTTTCCAAGAGACTGGAACAGAGAAGTTCAGCGAAGGCGTAGGGGACCAGATTGGGTGACGAGATGTCAAGCGTTGGACAGGGTAGGCGAAGATATCCGCGTATATTGGCAGGTCCGGTCAAGTGTAGACGTGGGAAATGAACTTAGAGGATGCCGCATCCCGAGGAATATCTGGTGGGGCGATGTTGCTAAGAACTGGCAGCCATGGAACCGGGGTGGAACGGATGGTTCCAGAAATTATCCTCATGGAGGAATATAATTTGGAATCGACCAAGTGGACATGGGGGCTACGGAACCATCCTGGGGCACAGTATTCTGCAGTGGAATAGCATAATGCCAGAGATGATGATCGTAGTGTGGAAGCTCTCGCGCCCCATGAGGAGCTGGCCAGTCTTGCAATGATGTGATTCCTCGCGCCCACCTTTGCTGCAGTTTTTATGAGATGTTCGTGAAATGACAGAGTGCGATCGAGAGTAACGCCAAGATAGACTGGCTGGGCGTCATGCCGGATTCTCGTACCGCCAAGCTGCACATTAAGCTCACGCGAGGCCGAGGCATGGTGTAGATGGAAAACAGATGATACCGTTTTTGCAGTGCTAGGGATTAGTAATTTTTTACAGTAATCAGATATCAGAGACATGTCTTTCGTGTTTCCTCGAGGATGTTGAACTTTGATGCCTGAGTTGCACAGCAGATGTCATCGGCGTAGATGAACTTCCTTGAGGAAGTTTCTGGGAGGTCATTGATGTAAATATTAAACAGCGTAGGAGCCAGAACAGAGCCCTGGGGGAGGCCAGGAATACTACGCTGCAATAAGAAAAAACAATTTTGTCTCCTTTGGGACAAAATGGATGGAACTGGAGGTGATAATGCTTAGGAAATAAGTAAAGAGATGAAAGACCAGATGGCTTCACTCATGTGTGGACTCTAGAGAGACAATACACAGGAAATTGCAGGGGATAAAAAAAAAAGGAAGAGAAGAAAGAAAACTGTTTCTAGGACTTTGTGAGAAGTGGAGAACTGTCGTGATTATCTTTGGGAGCTGGAAGGTGGGATACAGAACATTCGTAGCGGGGGTTGTGTGGAAGTGTACATTGTAACCTTACAATCTGGCGACCTGCTATTAATCACAAATTAAAAATGGAAATACATTTATAAATAGAAGATACCATAAGATTTGTCATAGCCAAAACCTGGAAGCAACCCAGGTATCCAACAACAGATGAGTGGCTCAGCAAGTTGTAGTCTACATACACAATGGAACACTACTCAGCTATAAAAAATGGTGACTTTGCCGTTTTCAGCCTATCTTGGATGGATCTATTATCTTTCTTGCTCTCATTAAATAAATAAAATATTACAAAAATAATACTAGAATAATTAATGATACTTGAAGATCACTGTAATAAGTATTGTATTGGGGCAGGGGTAGATAGCATAATGGCTATGCAAAGAGACTGTCATGCCTGAGGCTCCAAAGTCCCAGGTTCAATCCCCTGCACCACCATAAGCCAGAGCTGAGCAGTTACCAGGGGGTAATTAAAAAAAAAAAAAGTATTGTATTAATGTCAGGTCTCAAAAAAAAATTCATGTTAAGTGAAATAAGTCAGAAACAGAAGGATAAATATGGGATGATCTCACTCTCAGGCAGAAGTTGAAAAACAAGATCAGAAGAGCAAACACAAGTAGAACCTGACCTAGAATTTGCATTTTGCACCAAAGTAAAAGACTCTGGGGTTTGTGTATGTGTGTGTGTGGGGGGAGAATACAGGTCCAAGAAGGATGACAGAGGACCTAGTGGGGGTTGTTTTGTTATATGCAAAACTGGTAAATGTTATGCATGTACAAACTATTGTACTTACTGTCAAATGTAAAACATTAATTCCCCAATAAAGAAATTTTAAAAAATAACAAAAATTTAAAAAAGATGATACTGTCAGGAGAGAAAAAGACAGCATGACAGTCACTGCCGCAAAGTCCTTGGTGCCTGTCTGTCAGTCTCTGTGACACACACACACACACACACACGCACACGCACACGCACACGCACGCGCGCGCGCGCGCAGCAGGTGAGGAGGCAGGCTCAAGGTGGAGTCAATCTGAACGGAAGGTTCAAAGATGCCAGCCAGTAGACATGTCTTTGAAAGAGCCTGCTAAACCCAAAGGCTTGTCGGTGCCCCAGGCCTCTGAGTCAGCCGTCAGCACGGCTCTGGGGGCGGCAGCAGCATCTGGGAACCAGGCCCTGAGTGCTGAGTCATGAGGGGAGCAGAGCTGACCTGTCCTCCTTCCTTCCTTCAACCCGCCCCTGCTCTGCTATGTGACCCCAGCAGGGGTGTGTCTCTGTGTGTCTCATCTCCTCAGAGCTGCCTGCCTGAGCTTCTCAGGGAAGACACACCCCCAACCCCTCAGGATCTGAGAGTGCTGACATAATTTACAAAGCGCTTAACCCCCCCCCCACCACACACACACACACACACACACACACACACACACACACACACACACCGCATCTTGGCCAAGTGCACCTGATCTCCCAGTGCCTGGTGAAGGAAGTCGCAGTTTGCAGACTGGGTGGAATGCTGGACCACCTGTGTTACCTGTTGCCTGAATGCCTAAAGGTGGAAGGGAGTCTGACAGCTGCACATCACTGCAGGCCTCTGTGGAAGATAAAGCCCTAGTCTCCCGATGAAGTAATATGCTTCCATGATTACAAAGCTGGAAGGCTTAGGGAGGCGCACCTGGTTAAGTGCACGTAGTACTAAGTGCAAGGACCTGCACGGGGATCCAGGTTCAAGCCCCCGGCGCCCCGCGCTTCATGAGCAGTGAAGCATGTCTTCAGATGTCACTCTTTCTCTCTCCCTCTCTGTCTCACTCTTCTCTCTCAATTTCTCTCTGTCCTATCCAGTGAAATTTAAAGAAAAAAAAAATGACCACAGGAGCAGTGGATTCATAGTGCCAGCACTGAGCCCCAGCGAGAATCCTGGAGGCGAGAGAAAGAGAGAGAGAGAGGGAGAGGGAGAGGGAGAGGCAGAGGCAGAGGCAGAGGCAGAGGCAGAGGCAGAGGCAGAGGCAGAGGCAGAGGCAGAGGCAGAGGGAGAGGGAGAGGAAGAGGGAGAGGCAGAGGGAGAGGCAGAGGCAGAGGCAGAGGCAGAGGCAGAGGGAGAGGGAGAGACAGAGGCAGAGGCAGAGGCAGAGGCAGAGGCAGAGGGAGATGAGAACAAAGCCAGTGCTTAGAAGGCTAGAAATGGACCAACTCTAGGACCCTGCAAGTCCTGCCCTGGGGACAGATGCTAAGGAACCAAGCAACCAACCCATCCAGAAAGATCTGTGTGCAGCTGGTTCAGGGAAGCCCCTCTGCCTGGCCTCTGTGACAGGTCTCCCTCGGGCAGAATTCTGCACCTTACCCCTTGGAAATGCCTTATGACCCAGCAATTCTACTGCTAGGCATTTATCCAAAAGATATAATGTCACTGATGTGAAGTGACATATGTACCCCCATGCTCACAGCAGCTGTATTCACAACAGCAAAAACCTGGAAACAACCAAATAGCGCTTTGACAGATGATTAGATTAAAAAAAAAAAAAGTGATGGGATATATATTCGGTGGAGTAGTACGCAGCTGTAAAAAGGAATGATGTTGTGTCCTTTGGGATACAGTGGGTGGAATTGGAGAAGATGATGCTCCGTGAAGCCAGTCAGGAGGGGAAGGGCAGCTACAGGACGGTTTACAGGCTGCAGGGCCAGATGTGGAAAATAGAGAACTGAATATACCAAACGGAAAAAAAATAATATCAACCTATTTCCAAGACTGTGGGAGAACTAGAGTGTTTGTATATGGGGGGTGGGGGTGGGGACACAGACCTCTGGTGACGGGAGTGAAACAAAGTTTAAATTAAAACATAAAATAGAGAATGTCAATGGAGAGAGCTTTGATTAGACTGTACCCTCTGTGGGTGCAGGGGCCATTTCTCTGTCATGTTCTCATGCTCAGAGACTCATTCATTCCTCACAGGCGCAGACCCTCAGTACCATCTATCTATCCAGCTTTTCCTTTGTGCCAGAGACCAACCGGGATGCAGCCACAGAGCAAAGCTGACCGCTGACCGCTGGGGATTACTGAGCCCAGCTTGATCTCAGGATGTTTGTTTTTGAGGCACAGTTTGAGTGAGTAAGTCAATGTGCAGGTTGGAAATTAAGCAATAAACCCAACCCCTGACATTGATTTTTCTTTTTTCTTTTTTTTTTTTTTCCGCCTCGTGAAGAGGGAACCTGGAAGGTTGACTTTAAGGTCTTGTTTGATGTTCACGTGAGGTTTGGGAGGTACACACAGACTGTCTCAGAGTGAGTCCCAAGGAGAGGGTGGGATTCAGTCCCAATCTGGATCTGACAGAGCTGAGCGCAAACTCACCAGTTTGCCTCCATCCCCACAGCCCCTGAGCCAGGAGCAGGATGGAACCCCACAGGCTAGCCTGGGACTGGGCTCTGGACAGTTTGCATTCCCAGGAGAGCGGGTCAAGGCCTCATGTCTGCCGGAGCCAGGGGGACAGCAGCCTCAGAGCTTCCTATTAACCGTCCTGAACCCGGTCCAGGTCCAAAGAGGAGCTGTCACTTGGGGTGTTCATGGCTGTGAGGCCAGGAGTGTCCTGGCAGGGGAGGCGGTACACATCTGGGAAAGAGGACTGGGGTTGACCTAGTGCTGAGTCACAGAAGGAGGAAGTACCCAGGCCCCAGGGCTCAACGACCAGGGCCCCAGCAGCACGACTAGAAGCAGGTCACCTTCAGAATGATGCTGGGTCCTGCGTGTGTGAGCCCCACGTTCTGCAGGGGCAGAGCCAAGATGACAAAGACCAGATGATAAAAAGGCGGCTGGAGAGGGGGCCAGGCAGTGACACACCTAGTTGAGCCCACACTCTCCCTCTCGATCTCCCCTCCCCTTCCAATTTCTCTCTGTCCTCACCAATAAAATAGAGAGGTAGAAAAGGGGGGACGTGGCATCCAGGAGCAGTGGATTTGTAGCGCTGGCACAGAGCCCTGGCAACAACCCTGGTGACAACTAAAAATCAAAAGTAGCCAGAAGCCAGGGTTCCGAGAGGCAGTGGGGAGAAACTGGTCATCCTGCAAAGGCCTGGGGTCTGCCAGGGCCAGGGGACAGCAGCCTCAGAGCTTCCTATTAAGTGTCCTGAACCTGGTTCAGGTCCAAAGAGGAGCTGTCACCTGAGGCGTTCATGGCTGTGAGGCCAGCAGGTGAGACGTGGTGCAGCACAGCCCAGGGGCCCATGCCTCTCTGGACACCTGTCCGGCTGTGTTAAGCAGGATTCTGAGGTTGTCTGAGGTCTCTGTGCAAAAGTGGTGGACCTCATTCCCAGTGGGAGGGAGGCACCAGGACGCTTCTCAAACTGCTTTACTGGCTAGAAGTGCAAAGGGCAGGCAGTGAGCTGACTGTCTGCTGAGCTAGAGAACTTGGACTTGATTGTGGATGCCAAGGAGACTTAGCGACTCTGAGGGGGCCAGGCAGTGGTATACCCGGTTAAGCACACATGTAGCCAGACACAAGGACCCAGGTTCGAGCGCCCCCACCATCACCACACACACACACAAGCACACACACACACACACACACACACATACACACTCCCCACCTGCGGAAGGGAACGCTTCACAGAGGTAAAGCAGGTCTGCAGGTGTTTATCTTTCTCCCTCTCTAACTCCCCTCCTCTTTCAATTTCTCTCTGTCCTGTCAAATAAAAATAGAAAGAAAAAAAGGGGGGAAATGGCTGCCAATAGTGGTGGATTCACAGTGCAGGCACCAAGCCCCAGTGATAACCCTGGTGGGAAAAAGTGAAAAAGTAAAGAAGAAAAAAGAAAGAAAGACAGGGAGAAAGAAAGACACTTAGAAAGGAAGGAAGAAAGAACATTAGAAAGAAAGAAAGAAAATTAGAAAGAAAGAGAGAAAGAATGGAAGGAAGGAAGGAAGGAAGGAAGGAAAGAGGGACTTAGCATCTTTGTGAAAGTTTCTGGAGGAATGGTTGAGCTTTCTCTCTCTTTCTTGAGTCCTTTTATTTTCTCTCTTTGATAGAGACAGAGAGAGAAAGGAGAGATAGAGAGGGAGGGAGAGAGAGAGAGATAGAAAGAGGCTCCCTCAACATTTGCCTCACCGCTCGTGACGCCACCCCTCTGCAGGTGGGAGTGGAGGTTTGGACCCATGTCCTTGCCATGGCGACGTGTGCACTTAACCAGGTGTGCCACCACCTGGTCCCCCTTTTAAATTAAATTAATTCAATTGATTTTATTTATTATATGGAGACAGAGAGGGAAGGGGGAGGCCGAGGAGGAGAGACAGACAGAGAGACACCTGCAGCCCTGCTTCACTGCTCACAAAGCTTTCCCCCTGCAGGTGAGGACTGGGAGCTCAAACCCGGATCCTTGTGCTCTGTAATATTCAACCAGGCGTGCCAATGCTCAGCTCCGGTTGAGATTTCCTGGAGAAGGAGAGACTTAAAGGGTGAGTTGAAGGTGAGAGTAATCAGAGATGCACGAGAGAAAGGCTTCTCTCTGTGTCAGGGTGCATCTGCAGGGGACCAGTCCCAGCAGAAGCAGACTAGGTAGACAGGTATCAGGCAGTGCCAGCCTAGTGCCCTGGGCCTGGTGGACGGGCCGGGTGGACAGGATGGAGGCTTCTAAACATCCCTGAACCTGCTGTCACAAGACAATATGCCCTTTTTCCAGGAACGCCAGCACAGATGAGGCTCCAGTCCATTACAGTAAACCATTAAGGGTGGAGGCTCACTTTCCACAGAGCACAGGCCCAAAGGAAGGGACTGAGTTAAGCACCCAGAGAATGGGGGTCAGGGAGAACTTAGGGTGAAAGGAAGAATGTGTACCCCCTATAAGGGAGAGGGAAGCTGGGTTCCTAGTCCCTTCTCTCATCACATTGCTGGAACTACAAAGAGAAGCTCAAATCTCAGGAGCCCGGCAGTGGTTCATGCAATTAAGCACACATGTTAACACCCAGTTAAGCACACTTCCTAACTGCCAGGACCCAGGTTCAAGTCCCTGCTCCCCACCTGAAGCAAGGACGCTTCACAGACAGTGAAGGAAGTCTGCAGGAGTCTATCTTATACCCTCCTTTTAATTTTCTCCCCCTTCCTTTCAATTCCTCTCTGTACTAGCAAATAAAAGATGGAAGACAAAAAAAAGGGAAAAATGGCCACCAGGAGTGATGGATTCATAGTGCCAAGCCCAGAGACTGGAGGTAAATAATAATAATAGAAGGAGGAGGAGGTGGAGGAGGAAAAGAAGAAGAGGAAGAAGGAGAAGGAGGGAGAGGAGAAGAGGGAAAGGGAGAGGGAGAGGGAGGAGAAAGAGGAGGAGGAGGAGGAGGGGAAGGAGAAGAGGAGGAGGAGGAGAAGAAAGAGGAGAAGGAGGAGGAGAAGCAGAAGGCAAAGGAGAGATTAAAATCTCCAAGCAGTTCTGTGACTGCACAAATGACCAAGTAGCCCAGAGTTCTGAGCTCGGTCATCAGAAGGGGAACCCTGCCCAGGGTGTCCCTGAAGCCAAAGTCCCTCACATCTGTCTCTGCTCACTGTCCCTCCCACAAACTTCCTGGAGTGTTGGAAGGCATGCCTCCCCCGCCCCCACCCCCCCCACCCCCCCAGCCTGGAAACAGGAGCAGCTGCCTCCTCTGTGCAAACCTCCTCTGTGCAAACCTCCTCCTGGCTCTGAGCCTCAGGCAGTTGTCTTCATTGGTCTCTTTCATTCTGAGCAGAACATGGTATCTGGTGCTGCTGGAGACTGAACTTGGGGCTGATCACGTGCTAGTCCCAGCCTGACTACTGCCCACCAGCCCAGGCCCCACCCCATCTCTCCCCAGCTCCATATGGCTTCCCCACAGAACTCTGTAAAGAACGGAACTCAGCCCTTTGCCCCAGTTCAGGCGACCCCAGCACACCCCGGAGCTCCCGGGGTTCCAGCTCTCACCCCCTCACACGTTGCCCCTCCTAGCCCCACTCCCCCACCCTCGGCCTGCCGCCCCCTCCACTAGGACTGCAACCTACCTGCCCCCACATACACCTGCCTCAGTCTGACAAGGTCAGGATTGACCACCCTGCCCCACCTTCCAGACGTTCCCACAATTGTACTGTAATTTCTGTTCAAGTTCATGGCTGTTTAATGTCTGATTCCACATCAGGTAACAGGGACAGGAAGCCAGGGACGTCCCTGGGCCTGGAGCAGGGTGGAGCTGACTTCGAGTAGGGGCTCGGTGCACACTGCTGAGTGAATGAATCAATGAGTGAATCAATGAATGAATTATCAAAGAAGACAGTGCATGCCCACATGGGTGGATCTCAAATTACGCAGCTGCTTGACACCTTCCAGGCACTCTGCTTCGTATCCACTGAATCACAGAATCCTGAAACATCCTTTAAATGTCTGTGACGGGGACTCCCATCCCAGGGTTCAAGTCCAGGAACCACATGGAGGCACCAGGGACAGCCCAGGGAAGCTCCATGGATGCTGGGACAGTGCTGGGGTCTCTCTCTGGCTCTCTCTTTCTCACACTCCTGTCCCTACCCCCACTGAAGGAGTAAAGAATGGAAAATGGTCTGCGAGCCACTCCACAGTGTGATCACACACACACACACACACACACACACACGTTCTGGGTACATTTTCTGGCACTACACAGGAAAGGAAAATATTTGGAAGCCTTTGGAAAAGCCTTCCTCCCCAGAGGAAGCAGAGGGCCAGCCTCCCCTGCTGAACTAGACCCCTCATCAGGTCATTGAAAAGCCCTTTCTGGGAGTCAGGCGGTGGCGCAGCGGGTTAAGCGCATGTGGTGCAAAGTGTAAGGACCGACCGGAGTAAGGATCCCGGTTCGAGCCCCCCGGCTCCCCACCTGTAGGGGAGTCACTTCACAGGCAGTGAAGCAGATCTGCAGGTGTCTGTCTTTCTCTCCCCCTCTCTGTCTTCCCCTCCTCTCTCCATTTCTCTCTGTCCTATCCAACAACGACATCAATAACCACAACAATGTTAAACAACAAGGGCAACAAAAGGGAAAATAAATAAATAAATATAAAAAGAAAAAAAAATTTTTTAAAGCCCTTTCTGGGGAGTCGGGTGGCAGAGCAGGTGGTGCAAAGCACAAGGACCCGAGTAAGGATCCTGGTTCGAGCCCCCAGCTCCCCACCTGCAGGGGAGTCACTTCACAGGCGGTGAAGCAGGTCTGCAGGTGTCTTTCTTTCTCTCCCCCCTATGTCTTCCCCTCCTCTCTCCATTTCTCTCTGTCCTACCCAACAACAACAACATCAATAATAACTACAACAATAAAACAAGGACAACAAAAGGGAATAAATAAATAAATAAATAAAAATTTTTTTTAAAAAAAATTTTTTTAAAAAATAAAAGAAAAGCTCTTTCTGTGTGATGTCACAAGCTGACACCAACAGGAGACCGCCCATCCCCACCCCCCCCCCATCCATGCCCCTTGGGAGGACTACTCATGGCTCTGCCCTGGCATGGTGTTTAAGGGGACTTTTTTCACTCTTTATTTGTGCTTACTAGGTTTCAAGATCGTAAGATTCCAGTGTCTACTTCCACACCACCAGAGTTCTGTGTCCTCACCCTCCCACCTATCAAAGATAATCACCGTAGTTCACAGAAGTCTTAGAGACAGTTTGCTTGCTGCTGTTCTTGTTCTGTTTTGCAAGTTCTGTTTTGCAAGTTGTGAGAAAGGAGTTTACCCAGAGGCTTTTCTCAGAGTTCTCTTCTTTCTAAAAGTCCTCTATTTTTTTCAGGCGGCCAGACAGAGGCCAGCTGGCTCCTCAGATATTGGGAAACTCCCTCTTGCTGAGCACCCAAGGCCACCTGGCACTTCAGATGTTAGTTAAGAGACTCCCTCCTAGGGAGTCAGGCAGTAGCACAATGGATTAAACACAGGTGGCGCAAAGCTCAAGGACCAGCATAAGGATCCTGGTTCGAGCTCCCTGGCTCCCCACCTGCAGGGGAGTCACTTCATAGGCAGTGAAGCAGGTCTACAGGTGTCTGTCTTTCTCTCCTCCTCTCTGTCTTCCCCTCTTCTCTCCATTTCTCTCTGTCCTATTAAAAAAGAAAAAAAGTTAAAAAAAAAAAAAAAGAGAGAGAGACTCCCTCCTGCTGAACATCCCAAGGACTACTGTTTACAAAGAGTGAGATTATAGAACTAAAAAAAAAAAAAAAGCGCTTTTTGTCCCTCTGCCCCTCAGGATAAGAGTGACCACTCTGTTCCTGACCATTATAAAAAGACATGAGTTTAAAGATTCTCGGTCTCTCTCTCCCAGGCGATGGGGCACTCCAGCGTGGGTGGGGGAGGGACCCCTCAGCTTTCCTGTGGTCCTTGTGTGTCTTTACATGTGTAAGTTGTTATAATGGCTATTCTATGTGCTTGTGTAAATAAATACTTCATCCTCCTCTATGTCCTATGTCGGCCTCAGTTTGTCTTTGTTTGTAATGGGTACGGTCAGAAACAAAACTTAACAACGTTCATCAGTTCTCTAGATTCCACAGAGAAGTGAAACCATCTGGTCGTCTTTCACTTGTTTCACTAAGCATCATCCCCTCCAGTTCCATCCATCCTGTCCCAAAGGACACAATATCATTGTTTTTGATTGCAGAGTAGTATTCCATGGAGTCTACATCCCATAATTCCTTTAGCCAGTTGTCTGTGGATGGGCATGTAGGCTGCTTCCACTCTTTGGCGGTTGTGAATAAGGCAGCTGTGAACACAGAGGTGCACATGTCCATCCCTTCAAATTAGTGCTTGAGTGTCCACTGGATAAATGCCTAAGAGTGGGATTGCTGGGTCATAAGGTCATTCCAAAAGGGAAGCTTTTAGAATGAAGTGGCTGAGTTGTGTTCTCTGCAGAGACAAGAGGACTGAGTTGTGTTCTCTGCAGAGACAAGAGACCATCCCTAGCTCCGCTGTCGGTCTTCAGCATCCCTCAGATGGGCCAAAGAGGGCTCCCCATCCTCCCATCTCCCCCAGGCTGTGCCCAGCTCCACATGGTTGCCCTAGAGATCTCTGTAAAGCGCTGAGCTCACACCAGGCCCCATTTAGAAACCCTCATGCTTGAGAGGCCAACCCTTTCTCCACGGAGCCACCCCCCCCCAAGGCCACCTTCTACCTCCTAGAGCCTGGAGGAGTCGCCAGGTAGACAAAGGTCAAGGCCGAGGCTGGGATCAGGGAGCCCTCTATCTGCCCCAGGCAGAGATCAGCCAGCTCCGCTGGTCTCTCAGACCTTCTCACCCAGGTTATGCCTAGCCCAGAGACAACCAACCGTTCTGGGCCGCCTTAGGGTTTTGAGCTAGGCTCTGTGCTCCAGGTGGGAAAGCACCCCTCCCCCAACCCAGTTTCCTAAGACAGGAAGGCTGCAGAGAGGCAGGACAGGACTAATGGCCAGCTTGGGGGCGGGCGCGGAAGGTTGGGTGCAGCTCCTGTAATGTCAGTGCAGGAGGCTGCAGGCTCAGACACGTTGCCCAGCGGTGAGTGGCGTCCATTACGGAGCCCCGCCTCCCAGCAGGCACAGGTGTGAGGAGGGCCTAGAGATTCCATTCTGCTTATTCCTGCTGTGCCCTCAGCCTGGGAGCAGGAGGTGCTTGCTGGCTGCCGGGGAGTGGGGGTGAGGGGGAGTCCGGGGACCCCGAGTGCACAGGCCCCAACACAGAGGCAGCTACATGCAGCAGCAAGTGGGGTCTGGGTGATTCCATCTGGCCGTGGCTTCTGGCAGTGTCAGTGACTTAAGCTGCGAGAAGTTATTACAAGGGACAGGGTGGTGACGCACCTGGTTGAGCGCACATGTTACAGGGCTCGAGGACCCAGGTTCGAGCCCCCCCCCATCCCCACCGGCAGAGGGAAAGCTTTGCAAGTGGTGAAGCAGGGCTGCAGGTGTCTCTCCTTCTCTCTCCCTCTCTATCTCCCCTACCCTCTCGATTTCTGGCTGTCTTTATCCAATAAATAAAGATAAAAAATTTAAAAATATGTTTTTTTAAAAAAGAGGTTATAACAAGAGAGCTGGACCTGGGTCCAAGAGAAAGCCTTGAAGGTCAGTCTCTTCCCTGAGGGGGTGTTGGTTATTTCACAGCTGTGGGTCATTGCAGAAGAATCATGAGGAGAGACTCCCTGGTCAGGTGCACAGCCCCAATTTCCTACTTGATTCCAAAGTGGTAAAGTAGGGTGTGTGTAGGAACACATCCGGAGGTGAAGGTGGCCCACACACAGCTCCAAGAGGGTCACGGGGAGGGTGGCGTCTCCCCAGCTTCTCTTGGCTCATTTATCCCCTGCCTGAACCACAGCGGCAGCCAACTTCTTCCAGTTGCACCTGCCTTCCTGGTAAGCTCTCAAAAACTCCTCCCACAGCGTCTATTTTTGCTCCAATACCAGGCAGTTTGGATGATAATAGCCTTATTTATTTATTTATTTATTTATTTATTTATTTATTTACTGGATAGAGACAACCAGAAATTGAGAGGAAGGGAGTGGTGGAGTGTGAGAGAGACAGAGAGACACCACAGCATGACTTCACCATTTTGTGAATCTTTCCCCTTTCAGATGGGGACCAGGGGCTTGAACCTGAGTCCTTACTCATTGAGTGTAACATGTCCACTCAACCAGGTCTGCCATCACCCAGCTCCCTATAATATAGTTTGATAATATAGTTTGGAATCTGGGAACATGATACCTCCAGTTTGGGTCTTTTGTGGAAAGCAGTCTGGAGAATTCTCAGAAGGCTAGAAGTGGGCCTACCCTATGGCCCTACAATTCCTCTCCTGGGGATATATCCTAAGGAACCAAACACACTCTTCCAAAAAAGATCTATGTACACCTGTGTATATCTGTGTTCATTGCAGCACAACTTGTAAAAGTCAAAACCTGGAAGCCACCCAGGTGTCCAACCACAGATGAGTGGCTGAGTAAGTTGTGGTCTAGATACATAATGGAATACTATTCAGCTGTGAAGAATGAGGAATTCATCTTCTTCCCCTCCTCTTGGATGGAGCTTAAAGGAATCCTGTGAAGTGAGATCAGCCAGAAAGAGAAGGATGAAGATGGGATGATCTCACTCGTGGACAGAAGTTGATAAATAAGATCAGAAGGGGAAAGACCAAGCAGAACATGGACTGGACTGGGTTTGGTGCATTGCTCCAAAGTAAAGAAGTCTGGGGATGGGGAGGGAGGGAATGGGGGGCTTTCAGGTCCTAGTGCCTGATGTCAGACCTAAGTTGTAGGGGTGACAGGGTTTTGAAGACATCTTAGTGACAGAACAAACTGTACCCATGTGCCAAAAACTGTACTATAAACCATTAACCTCCCAAGAAAAAAAAATCTCTCCCCACTACTTCCCTGGTGTTCCCTCAAAAGTCTTCCCTACTCATAAGGGGAAACAGGTGAACAGGGAAACAAAATGGCCATAGTCTTAAGCAGTCCCGGTGGGACCATAGTTCAGAACCTCTTGTTCTCCCTGTAACAAGGTGACGGCAACCAGCACAGAACAGATTCTCTGTGGCAACAAACGTTTGCTCTCTGCAGCAGGACAAATGTCAGTGCCCAAGTCCAGCCTGACCCAGAGGCCAGCCAGTGTCCTCCCCTATGTCTTCAGGTGAGCGTTGCAATCCAGTTCCATCCAGTGGACACCAGTTGAGCAACTCTCCAGGAAGTTGAGATCTCCATTATGGAAGATCCAGAGAAGGGTGAGGCTGGTGTGGGGGTGGGGGCTCCCGCCCCCTCTGACAGCCCTTCCCAGGGTCCCAGCACCCGCTCAGCTAGGGTGGGATTGCCTCCTGATGTCTATTCTGGCTCCCAGCCCTGAAGGTGGCACTTGCCAACTGCAGAGGAGAAGGTAAGGCATACTCAGCCACACACCTAGGTTGGAGCCCGGCTCCTCCATGTCAGAGCTAAGTGGTTCTCTGGTCTCCTTTTCTCTCCCTTAAAAATAAAATAGAAAATTTTCCCCCCTCCAAGTGGTAACCAAGGTCAGGGAAATAGCTCAGCTAATAGAGCTCAGGACTAGCAGACCTGAGGCTCTAGGTTCTATCCTGGGCAATGCTTGTACCAGTGTACCAGAATGCTAACTTGGCTTCCATCTCTCCATCTCTCTCTCTCTCTCTCTCTCTCTCTCTCTCTCAATATCTCTCTCTCTATCATATGAAACTCTGTGTCAGATGAGACAAATAAAATAGGTCTTTAAAATAGTAACAACTGGGGGAGTCGAGTGGGAGTCAGGCGGTAGTGCAGCGAGTTAAGCGCATGTGGTGCAAAGCATAAGAACTGGCGTAAGGATCCTGATTCAAGCACCCGGCTCCCCACCTGCAGGGGAGTCACTTCACAGGCAGTGAAGCAGGTCTGCAGGTGTCTATCTTTATTTCCCCCTCTCTGTCTTCCCCTCCTCTCTCCATTTCTCTCTGTCTTATCCAACAACAATGACATCAATAACAACAATAATAATAACTACAACAATAAAACAACAAGGGCAACAAAAGGGAATAATAATTTTTTTAAAAAATTAGTGACAACTAGGGGCTGGGCAGTAGCACAGAGGGTTAAGCACCCATGGCGTGAAGTGCAAGGACTGGTGTAAGGATCCAGGTTTGGGCCCCATCAGCTCCCCACCTGCAGGGAGGTCGCTTCACAAGCAATGAAGCAGGTCTGCAGGTGTCTGTCTTTCTTTCCCGCTCTCTATCTTCCCTTCCTCTCTCAATTTCTATAACAATAGAATAA
>NC_080164.1:182990336-183038118 GCF_950295315.1 Erinaceus europaeus
TCCTCAGGAACTCAGTGTCTTGAAATTGTTTTTAATTTTTTAATTTTTTTTTTGCCTCCAGGGTTATTGCTGGGGCTCGGTGCCTGCACTATGGAGCCACTGCTCCTGGAAGCCATTTCTTCCCCCTTTTGTTGCCCTGGTTGTTTTATAGTTGTTGTGGTTATTATTACTGTTGTTATTGATGTCATTGTTGTTGAATAGGACAGAGAGAAATCCAGAGAAGAGGGGAAGACAGAGAAGGGGAGAGAAAGACAGACACCTGCAGACCTGCTTCACCGCTTGTGAAGCAACTCTCCCTGCAGGTGGGGAGCCAGGGCCTCAAACTGGGATCCTTAAGCCGGTCCTTGTGCTTTGCGCCACGTGCGCTTAACCTGCTGCGCTACCGCCCAACTCCCAAAATCATTTTTAATTTAAGGTTTGCAAGAGTCTCATCTGTTTGTTTTCTTTCTTTCCCTAAATTGTCCCTTCCCACTTTTATCATTTTTACTGTTGCTGTTTCCATATTTTGTTTTGGTTTGGTTTTTGTTTTTAACCAGAGCACTGCTCAGCTCTGGCTTATGGTGGTGTGGGGGATTGAACCTGAGACTTTGGAGCCTTGGGCATAAAAGTCTTTATTTTTCTCTTTGCCTCTGGGTTATCACTGCACTATGAATCCACTGCTCCTGGAGGCCATTTTTTCCCATTTTTGTTGCCCTTATTGTTGCCATTGATGTTGTTGTTGGACAGGACAGAGAGAAATGGAGAGAGGAGGGGAACACAGAGAGGGGCAGAGAAAGACAGACACCTGCAGACCTGCTTCACTTCTTGTGAATCGACCTCCCTGCAGGTGGGGAGACGGGGGCTCGAACCAGGATCCTTACGCCGGTCCTTGAGCTTTGCGCTATGTGAGCTTAACTCACTGCACCACCACTCGACCCCCAGACGTGAAAGTCTTTTTGCAGAACCACTGTGCTATCTCCTCCCACCAGTCGCTGTTCCTTAATGACTGGTATATGCCTACCTAGGTCATCAGGACTTGCTGAGTTTTCCTTGGAACTGGTACCACTTTGACATGAGTTTATTTTTATTTTTTTAATTGGAGATATGATATTACTTTGCATCAGAAGGGAAAACATTAAGCAGAACTTGGACTGGAGTTGGTGTCCTGCACCAAAGTAAAAGACTCTGGGGTGGGAGGGAAGGTTCAGGTCCTGGAACAGGATGGCAGAGGAGGACCTAGAGGGGGTTGTGCTGTTATATGGAAAACTGGGAAATGTTACGCATGTACACAATATTGTATTTTACTGACAACTGTAAACCATTAATCTCCCAATAAATTAAAAATAATAATAATAGTAGTACTTTGCAAGATCAAGTGTTATAGTTTCACACCACACCCACCACCAGAGCTCTGTACCACATGACCCCAATTCACACACACACACACACACACACACACACACACACACCACACACCACACACACCACCACCATTCTCACAAAGTCTTAGAGGCCTCTGTTTGGCTACCCCTCTTCTTTCAAGTTCATGGGCCTCATTTCTCCACATCGACCTGTCCTGTGAAGGAAGGAAGAAAGATATCTAAAAAGACATCTTTACCTCCTTCCATCACTAAGCACAGTCACTCCCAGTTCCATCCATTTTTGTCCCAAAGGACACAATATCATCTCTTTTTTTTTTAATTAAATATCCATCTACTTTCACATTGTGATTGGTGATTTCATAACAGTTTACAATATTGTAAGATAACAGGGCCTAGCTCCACGTCACACCCACCAGCGAAGCCCTGTGTCTCCCCCTCCCTCCCAACGATAGACACCATAGTTCTCACAAAGGCTTAAAGAAAGACTTTGCCCTCCTCTTTGTCCTCCTCCTCCTCTTCCATTTCCTCCTCTCCCTCCTCCTCTTCCTTCTCCCCCCCTCTCCCGCCTATCCCTCCTTCTCCTCCTCCTCTTTTTCCTTCTCCTTTTGCTAGTCTGTGTGCATCAGATCTCCAGATTCCACATCTGAGTAAAACCATCCGGAGCTGTCTTTCTTCCCCTTTACTCATGTCACTAAGCATCACCACCTCCAGTTCCACCCCTTTTGCCCCTTTTGAAGGACACAATAGCATCTTTTTTTTTTTTAATCTTAGAGCAGCACTTGTTGACTATATGCCCCATAACCTCTTCATCTGATCATCTGTGGATGGCCACTTGGGCTGCCTCCCACTCCTTAGCTATTTTGAATAGGGCAGCTATGAACATAGGAATGAGTATGAGCCGGTCATGGGAAAAAACCACTTCTGGAACCTCCCTGTTGTTGGCAAAAGAGACAGAACCAGGGGAGGCTTCCAGGTAGAGGTGGAGTTGGGCTAAAGGAGCAAATGAGCAGGAAGATACGGTGAGCTTGCCTCTATCAACGTTTCAATAACACTGAGCTCTAAGAAAGTGTCTGTTCCTCCATTGAAGCATTTCTTAGACTTCAGCCACAGCGTCCTCTCCTCAGCACCCAATGTACAATCCCTACAGGAGAGCCACAGAAGAAAGCACTTCTCCCCAACTATCTAAGAAGGCTGTGCCCAGGCTCCACTCCCCAGTCAAATTCTATGTATTCATTCATTCATTCATTCATTTCCACAAGGTTATCTCTGGGGCTTGGTGCCTGCACAATAAGTGATGGATGAATGCACCATTCCCAGTGGCTACTTTTCCCTTTTGGTCCCCTCCCATTTCTTTTTATTCGACATGACAGAGAGAGATCTAGAGGGGAGGGAAAGATGGAGAGGGAGAGAAACACCTGTAGCACTGCTCCACCATTCATGAAACTTCCCCACTGCGGGCAGGACCGGGGGGGGGGGGGGCTCAAACCTGGATCCTTGCACATGGTAATGCGCTCTCATTCTTTAATAAACTCACCTGAGACCCAGTCTGTTGTGGTAGCAGATGCCTGGGCTGTGCCCACCTCTTGCCTTTAGTGACATGCACTGCTAGAACATTCCCACACAGGCATGCCATTGCAACACTGTTTCCGTTCCCTTGGGGAGGTATGCCCAGGAGCGGAAGTTCCAGTAATGTCATGTTTACAGTTTGAGAAAGCACCATGCTATTTACCACAGTGGCTAAATCTGTTTACATTCACACTCGATGTCCATTTTATTTGTATCGATGTTATTTATTTGTTTGCTAGAGACAGAGAGAAGTAGAAAGGAGGACAGGAGCCAATCTGCTCACCAGTAAAATGCAAATAGTGAACACTTGGTGTCTGCCCATAGCATCCTACGAGGCCGTGTGACCCAGTGCAAGGCACATAGCAGGGGCCTAGTGAGCCTTTGTTCCTACCTTTGACTGTTTAACATTTCACTGTAAACTATTCAGTATTATGCATTAAGTCCAGGGGCTTGAACCCGGGTCCTCAGGCATGGTAATGTGTGCACCAAACCGGGTGCACCACCACCTAGCCCCCCATTTTTTATTTATTTTTATGAAAGAGACACAGAGAGAAAGATCAGAGCCCTGCTAGGTTCTGGCTTATGATGGTGCTAGGGATTGAACCTGGGACCTTTGGGGCCTCAGACATGAAAGTCAGTTTGCAGAACCACTGTGCTGCCTCCTCCGCCCAGGATGAGTTTGGATCTTACTCTAGGCTGCAGAACTGACCTTGCTCTCATCCTTTGCCTCCATGGTTATCTGCACCTCTGGCTCTCTGTCCATCTCGGGATCCCCAGAAGTGGGGGTGGGGGTACCATGAGGGCAGCATTGCAGGCCCGAGGGTCCAGGAGCACAGGTGACAGCCATCAAACCGCCATGGCGGAGATCAGGGCTCTGGCACTTGGCGGCTTTTGCCTGTCCCTCCACGCGTGGGGTCCTCTTCCTCTTCTGCCTGTTCTTTTGCTTCTTAGCATTTGGTCAACTTTATTTCATTGTGTTCTTCTCTAAGACTCTGTGTGTGTGTGTGTGTGTTTATTACTTTTTTATTTATTTATTTATTTGCCAACATTCCCAGCAACCATTTTCCCTCTTATTTTTTCTTTATTTGCTTGGACAGAGAGAAATTGAGAGGTGGTGAGGAGATAGAGAGGGAGAGAGACAGAGAGACACCTGCAGTACTTGTTTCACTGCTCATGAAGCTTCACGTGGAGATCAGAGGCTTGATTTGAACCTGGGTCTTTGTGCATGGTAATGTGTGTTTAACTAGGTGTGCCACCACCTGCCCCCCTCTTTTTTATTTATAATTCTACCTTATATTATTTATTGAATAGAGGCAGAGAAATTAAGAGGGGAAGGGGAGAGAGAGAGAGGAGAGAGGCAGAGAGGCACCTGCAGCCCTGCTTCACCACTCGTGAAGCTTCCCCCTGCAGGTGGGGACCAGGGGGCTTGAACCTGGCTCCTTGTACACGCTAGCATGTGTGTTCTTCCCACTGAGCTACAGCCCAGCCCCTGTGTGTCTTCACCATGTTAGACAAGGTACAAGATTTTGGTGTCTTTTGAGGTCCATGCAGTGTGTGTGAGTCACCTCACCCTTCCCCTATGTGCTGTGTAGTCCCGACACCCTGGAACCACCTTAATCCTCAAGGATCCCAAAAGGCAGTTTGGTTCTCTCTTTCTTCCTCTCTCTCTCTCTCTCTCTCTCTCTCTCTCTCTCTCATTCTTTTACTTTAGCCATTGGTAGTCCACACATGAGGAATGCCAAGCCATAGTTGTCTCTCACCCCTGGATGAATTTCACTCAACACAATTCCCACCACTACCATTCATTTTTTTACTGAGTGATACACTTTCACCCTTTCTAATGCAGAGTAGTGTTTCATTGTATAGCTAACCACAACTTCTTTGATTAATATCAAAAGTTCACAAAGAAATGGAACCACTCAGGGACCCGGTGGGGGCAGACCCAGTAGAGAATGCACATATTACCATATGCAAGGACCCAGGTTCAAGCCCCTCTTCCCACCTGCAAGGAGGAAGCTTCGAGAGTGGTGAAGCAGGGCTGCAGGTCTCTCTCTCTGTGTGTGTGTCTCCCTCTTTGATCTCAATTTCTTAGTCTCTGTAAAAATAAATCAATAATGCTGCTAATAGTAGTGGATTTATCATGTAGGCACCAAGCCTCAGAGATAACCCTGGTGACAATAAATTGAGGAGAAAGAAAGAGAGAGAGAGAGAAAGAGAGAAAGAAAGAAAGAGGTAGAGAAAGAAAGGAGAGAAAAGAAAGGGAAGGAAGGAGAGAGAAGAGATAGGGAGGGATAGAAAGAAAGGAAGGAAGGAAGGAAGGAAGGAAGGAAGGAAGGAAGGAAGGAAGGAAGGATAAGAAACTCAACAAAACAATAAATAGCTCAACAGACTCTTCCCCCAGACTTTTGTCTGCTGCCTCACTTAACCCACTCCTAGCCAAGAACACTGGTTCCAAGAGGGGCCCATCCTCAGTGAAAGGGGAGGGGACTGGAACCTGAGAGGAGAGAGAGAGAGAGAGAGGGAGAGAGAGAAAGAAAGAGAGAGACAGACCCGAGAGCCACCTTTCCCCAGCTGCCCACAATGGCACACCTCCACCTCCATCTCCCAGCCCAGCTCCTGCTGACTCACATCTGGGCACGTTTTTAAGGAGCCAGGCAGCCCTCCGGGAGAGAGTCCAGGGTTAAACATTTATCAAGATGGGCATCTCCGAGTGTTTAGGGTAACAGCTGGATGTCGCTTAATCATTAAGCTGTTTTCTTTCACAACTCCCAGCCTGCTATCTGATCTGGGGGAGCCTCTCTCTATGAATGCTGCCCTGCTTGCTCTTTAGACTGGACTGGCCTGGGGTTCTCCGCTGAGCAGGTATGTTTGTTCTGCCCACAGCCTAGAGCTGCTGGGGGGGATGGGGGATGGGTACGGGGGATGGGTTTAAGAATCAGGGAAACTCTTGTAAAGCGACTGTCCCAGGGGACTGGAGAGCCCAGGAGCCAGCAGATCATCTTGGAGGAGATTGAGTGAGATGCCCAGAAAGCCCGTAGTGTGGTGTCTGACAACTACGAATATGAAAATGAAATGGGTTGTGAGAGATTACAGCTACGCTTATTATTTCAGACTGCAGTTCTCTTCCCTTCCTCCCCTCCTGCACTCTCTCTCTTTTACTATTATTTTCATCAGTGATTTAATAATGGTTACAAGCTTATAGGAATAAAATTTCATCTCTCTTTTTTTATATTTTAATGAGACAGATACAAAAAGAGAAATTAGAAAGAGAGAGAGAGAGACAGAGAGAGACCAGAGCCCTGCTCAGCTCTGGCTGACAGAGATGCTGGGGATGGACCCTGGGAGAGCCCTAAGGCAGGAAAGGTGTTTGTAGATCCAATATGCTGTCTTCCATCCCAATTCCATGTCTCACAGCTTCTTAGCCCTGAGGATTAAGGATGAAGTCACAGCAGATGCAAATTCAATAGGGCCTGGGGACCCAGTATATGAGTCGCACTTGACTGGGAGGTACCCAACAGCACTGGCTGGGGGCCCCTGGGCTCTGCCCGGTGTGATAGGGACCGATGCCCCAGGGAGATCATGCAGGCTTTTCCAGAGAGCTGCCCCATGGACATGAGCCAGAACTGGGAGAACAAGTCCTCAGCACTGCCTGCCACCTGCAGGACACACCCACCCAGGTGTCTTTCTGTGCCCTGCCTTGGCCATCCACCCAACACAGGAGGGTCTTGCTTTGAGCTGCCCACCTACCAGGGCTCACACTCCCGCTGCCCCCAGGCCTCTGATTAGGTGGGTAAAGATCCTCCCCCGGTGCTTGCTGGCTTCACTCCAGGCACCTGAACATCTTGCTTGGCACATGGTGCCCAGGAAGGTCTTATTATTATTGTCAGGAGTAACAGCAGGAAGGGCAAGGCAGGCGATTCTGCAGACATTGAAGCCCAGATGCAGCAGAGGAGGGGGGGGGTCTCAGGCCAGTATCAACCCACGGCTGCTGGAGGCTGGCAGCTGGGTCCTGGGACCCTGCCACCTCTTCCACAGGGCACAGTGGCAGCCTAGATTCTCAAGAAGGCACAGACACCCTAGCAGGCACCAGTGGAACATTCGGTTTGACTCACAGCCCTTTCTGGTATTGCTAATGCAGCCGGAAGAGACGGGGAGAGGCAGGAAGGTGGCTGGGTGGGTAGCGCACAGGCCTTGCAAGCAAGAGGCATCGAATCTGCTTTTCAGCGCTGCGTGTGCTGAAGGGGGCTCTAGCCTCCCTCACCCACACCTGTGCACCCACTCACTCTTATCACACAGACGTCTTCATTTATTGATCTCTTACTTTATTTGATCAGCCAGAGAGAATTTGAAAAGGGGGAGACAAGGAGAGAGATAGAGTCCTGCCGACCTGCTTCACTGCTCATGTTTCACCTTCGTAGTGGGGAACAGGGGCTCGAGCCCAGGTCCTTGCATACTGTAGTAAATGCACTCGACTAGATGCAGTCTATCTCTTTCTCCTGAACCCCAATATGAGCCCCAGCAGGACCTTGTGCCCCCTTCCTTACTCCTCTCTGTCACCGAGCATTCAGCCACCTGCCTCACAGAGAACACAGATACCCTGGGCAGAAGCCCTCCCCCCTTTCTCATTTCCAAGTCTGCAGTCCTGGCTGGACACTGATTCCACACCTACTGATGTCCTAGGAAGAAATTGCTCAAAAGGTTCCTTCTCTGATGTCCCCACCACACTGCACTCAGACTTCCATCACTCCCCCCACCCCACCATAGAGGCCTCCAGGTCATCACCTGTTCTGGATGATCTTCAATCCGTCTACCCAAGCCACATGCCTGAACCCTAAGCCCTGAGCCCTGAGCCCCTGAGCCTTGAGTTCTGAGCCCTAAGCCCTGAGAGCTAAGACCTGAGCCCTGAGTACTGAGTACTGAGTCCTAGACCCTGAATCCTGAGTGCTGAATCCTGAGCACTGAGCCCCTGAGCCTGGAGCCCGGAGCCCAGAGCCCTGAGCCTTGAGTCCTGAGCCCTGAGCCCTGAGAGGTAAGCCTTGAACCCTAAGCCCATGACTCCTGAGCCCGGAACCTTGAGCACTGAGCCCTGACCCCTAAGCCCCTGACCGCTGAGATCTAAACCCCTGACTACTGAGCCCTGAGCCCCGAGCCCCTGACTCCTGAGCCCTAAGTCCCTGAGCCCTGAGCCCCTGAATCCTGAGCCCCTGACTCCTGAGCCCTGAGCCCTGAATCCTGAGCCCCTGACTCCTGAGCCCTGAGCCCTGAGCCCCTGAATCCTGAGCCCCTGACTCCTGAGCCCTGAGCCCCTGACTCCTGAGCCCTGAGCCCTGAGCCCCTGACTCCTGAGCCCTGAGCCCTGAGCCCTGAGCCCCTGACTCCTGAGCCCCTGAGCCCTGAACCCCTGAGCCCTGAGCCCTGAGCCCCTGAGCCCTGAGCCCTGAGCCCTGAGCCCCTGACTCCTAAGCCCCTGAGCCCTGAGTCCTGAGCCCTGAGCCCCTGAGCCCTGAGCCCTGAGCCCCTGAGCCCTGAGCCCTGAGCCCTGAGCCCTGAGCCCCTGACTCCTGAGCCCTGAGCCCTGAGCCCTGAACCCTGAGCCCTGAGCCCTGAGTCCTGAGCCCCTGAGCCCTGAGCCCTGAGCCCTGAGCCCCTGACTCCTGAGCCCCTGACTCCTGAGTCCTGAGCCCCTGAGTCCTGAGCCCTGGGTCCTGAGCCCTGAGCCCTAAGCCCCTGACTCCTGAGCCCTGGGTCCTGAGCCCGGAGCCCTGAGCCCAGCTTCATACATCTAAACTGTCCACACTCTCCAGGTCCTCCCTCCATTTCTAGTACATGCTCTGTTTCCTTTTGCATTTTCCTTTCCCATCTCTTCTTCCCAAACTGAAATCATTTAGGAAACCTCTCTTCTCTGTCTCTCCGTCCCCCCTTCTCTATTCTAACCCCCCGTAACACCTCTGAGTTAACTATCTCTTCCACCTACAGCCCAGACCACATATGTAGTAATGACTGACTTGCCTGGGTAGCACACAAGCACCTCAGGTACAACACTCTTGGTTGGGTGCACATATTATAATGTGTAAGAGCCTGGGTTCAAGCCCCCAGTCCCCACTTGCAGAAGGAAACTTCATAAACAATGAAGCAAGGGTACAGGTGTCTCTCTGTCACTCTTTCTATATATATATCTTCTATCCTCCCAACTTCTAGCTGTTTCTATCCAATAAATAAGGAAAATTTAAAAAGAAATGTTAAAGACATAATACTCTTCTTTCTTTCTCTTTTAAATCTTTATTTATAAAATGGAAATATTGATAAGACCACAGAATAAGAGGGGTACAATTCCACACAATTCCCACCACCAGAAATCCATATCCCATCCCCGCCCTGATAGCTTTCCTATTCTTTATCCCTCTGGGAGTATGGACCCAGGGTCATTGTGGGATGCAGAAGGTGGAAGGTCTGGCTTCTGTAATTGCTTCCCCACTGAACATGGGTGTTGACAGGTCGATCCATATTCCCACCTTGTCTCTTTCTTTCCCTAGAGGGGCAGGGATCTGGGGAGGGGAGGTTCCAGGACACATTGGTGAGGTTATCTGCCCTGGGAAGTCTGGTTGGCATCTGGAATCTGGTGGCAGACTTATGAAGCTAAAAATGTATTTTATTTTATTTTTATTTTAACAAGAGAGAGACTGACCAGAGGCCTGCTGAGCTCTGGCCAATGGTGGTGCTGGGGATTGAACCTGTGATCTCAGAGTCTCAGGCAGGAAAGTCTTTTGCAGAACCAATATGCTGTCTCCCCAGCCCTTATTTACTGTTTTTTTTTAATGAGAGATACAGAGAGAAAGAGACATAGAAAGTAAGACCAGAGCCCTGCTCAGCTCTGGCTGATGTTGGTTCTGGGGACTGAACCTGGGACCTCAGAATTTCAGGCACTAAAGTCTGTTTGCAGAACCACTGTGTGTCTCCCCAACCCTCACCACTTTCTAAGTGCTTCCTTTCCCAGGCTGTGACCCGCTGCCTTGGCTGCAGCTCTGTGCGCCAGTATATCTCCAGCCTGGTCAGCAGAGCTGAGAGAACCTACCAGAGATTCTCACCTGACAGCTAAGCAGACACACCCGCCATGCTGGTTGTCAAAGCCAGGGCTGGCCCTGGTTCTCACGCTTCTGGCCTTGCTCCTGTCACTCTGCCTGCACCTCCTGCTCTTGGCTGACAGGCTGGAGAGCATTTTCAGCCCCGAGGTTCACAGGTTCACCGCGTGAGTGACTCATGGGGAGTTGTCTCCTGGGACCAAAGTCGACCTATTATTAGTGTTCACTGTCATATATATTTTCATGAAGCTTCCTATTTTTGTCAGAAAACATGAATATAAGCATCTTTCCAAGATAATAAAAATTCTTTTCTATTTTATGCTGGGCTGCTGTCTAATTCCACTGCTGAATGGGCTCCTGACAACTGGACTTCTCATTTTCCCACGGAGAGAGAGAGAATGGGGGGGGGGGAGAAAGGAGGAGTACCACAGCCATATCACCCTCTCTGGAGCTCCCTGGGTGCTGTGCCTGGTGCTGAGAGAGGAGAGACCCCACAGCCCTGCCCACCCTCCATGGGCTCCCTGGGTGCTGTGCCTGGTGCTGACAGAGGAGAGACCCCACAGCCCTGCCCACCCTCCATGGGCTCCCTGGGTGCTGTGCCTGGTGCTGAGAGAGGAGAGACCCCACAGCCCTGCCCACCCTCCATGGGCTCCCTGGGTGCTGTGCAGGGTGCTGAGAGAGGAGAGACCCCACAGCCCTGCCCACCCTCCATGGGCTCCCTGGGTGCTGTGCAGGGTGCTGAGAGAGGAGAGACCCCACAGCCCTGCCCACCCTCCATGGGCTACCTGGGTGCTGTGCCTGGTGCTGAGAGAGGAGAGACCCCACAGCCCTGCCCACCCTCCATGGGCTCACGGGGTGCTGTGCCTGGTGCTGAGAGAGGAGAGACCCCACAGCCCTGCCCACCCTCCATGGGCTCCCTGGGTGCTGTGCCTGGTGCTGAGAGAGGAGAGACCCCACAGCCCTGCCCACCCTCCATGGGCTCCCTGGGTGCTGTGCCTGGTGCTGAGAGAGGAGTGACCCCAAAGCCCTGCCCACCCTCCATGGGCTCCCTGGGTGCTGTGCAGGGTGCTGAGAGAGGAGAGACCCCACAGCCCTGCCCACCCTCCATGGGCTCCCTGGGTGCTGTGCAGGGTGCTGAGAGAGGAGAGACCCCACAGCCCTGCCCACCTTCCATGGGCTCATGGGGTGCTGTGCAGGGTGCTGAGAGAGGAGAGACCCCACAGCCCTGCCCACCCTCCATGGGGCTCCCTGGGTGCCGTGCAGGGTGCTGAGAGAGGAGAGACCCCACAGCCCTGCCCACCCTCCATAGGGCTCCCTGGGTGCTGTGCAGGGTGCTGAGAGAGGAGAGACCCCACAGCCCTGCCCACCTTCCATGGGCTCCCTGGGTGTTGTGCCTGGTGCTGAGAGGGGAGAGACCCCACAGCCCTGCCCACCCTCCATGGGCTCCCTGGGTGCTGTGCAGGGTGCTGAGAGAGGAGAGACCCCACAGCCCTGCCCACCCTCCATGGGGCTCCCTGGGTGCTGTGCCTGGTGCTGAGAGAGGAGAGACCCCACAGCCCTGCCCACCCTCCATGGGCTCCCTGGGTGCTGTGCCTGGTGCTGAGAGAGGAGAGACCCCACAGCCCTGCCCACCCTCCATGGGCTCCCTGGGTGCTGTGCAGGGTGCTGAGAGAGGAGAGACCCCACAGCCCTGCCCACCCTCCATGGGCTCCCTGGGTGCTGTGCCTGGTGCTGAGAGAGGAGAGACCCCACAGTCCTGCCCACCCTCCATGGGGCTCACTTAGTGCTGTGCAGGGTGCTGAGAGAGGAGAGACCCCACAGCCCTGCCCACCCTCCATGGGCTCTCTGGGTGCTGTGCCTGGTGCTGAGAGACGAGAGACCCCACAGCCCTGCCCACCCTCCATGGGCTCCCTGGGTGCTGTGCCTGGTGCTGAGAGAGGAGAGACCCCACAGTCCTGCCCACCCTCCATGGGGCTCACTTAGTGCTGTGCAGGGTGCTGAGAGAGGAGAGACCCCACAGCCCTGCCCACCCTCCATGGGGCTCCCTGGGTGCTGTGCCTGGTGCTGAGAGACGAGAGACCCCACAGCCCTGCCCCCTCCATGGGCTCCCTGGGTGCTGTACAGGGTGCTGAGAGAGGAGAGACCCCACAGCCCTGCCCACCCTCCATGGGCTCCCTGGGTGCTGTGCCTGGTGCTGAGAGAGGAGAGACCCACAGCCCTGCCCACCCTCCATGGGCTCTCTGGGTGCTGTGCCTGGTGCTGAGAGAGGAGAGACCCCACAGTCCTGCCCACCCTCCATGGGCTCCCTGGGTGCTGTGCAGGGTGCTGAAAGAGGAGAGACCCCACAGCCCTGCCCACCCTCTATGGGCTCCCTGGGTGCTGTGCAGGGTGCTGAGAGAGGAGATACCCCACAGCCCTGCCCACCCTCCATGGGCTCCCTGGGTACTGTGCCTGGTGCTGAGAGAGGAGACACCCCACAGCCCTGCCCACCCTCCATGGGCTCCCTGGGTGCTGTGCAGGGTGCTGAGAGAGGAGAGACCCCACAGCCCTGCCCACCCTCCATGGGCTCCCTGGGTGCTGTGCCTGGTGCTGAGAGAGGAGAGACCCACAGCCCTGCCCACCCTCCATGGGCTCCCTGGGTGTTGTGCAGGGTGCTGAGAGAGGAGAGACCCCACAGCCCTGCCCACCCTCCATGGGGCTCCCTGGGTGCTGTGCCTGGTGCTGAGAGAGGAGAGACCCCACAGCCCTGCCCACCCTCCATGGGCTCCCTGGGTGCTGTGCCTGGTGCTGAGAGAGGAGAGACCCCACAGCCCTGCCCACCCTCCATGGGCTCCCTGGGTGCTGTGCAGGGTGCTGAGAGAGGAGAGACCCCACAGCCCTGCCCACCCTCCATGGGCTCCCTGGGTGCTGTGCCTGGTGCTGAGAGAGGAGAGACCCCACAGTCCTGCCCACCCTCCATGGGGCTCACTTAGTGCTGTGCAGGGTGCTGAGAGAGGAGAGACCCCACAGCCCTGCCCACCCTCCATGGGCTCTCTGGGTGCTGTGCCTGGTGCTGAGAGAGGAGAGACCCCACAGCCCTGCCCACCCTCCATGGGCTCCCTGGGTGCTGTGCAGGGTGCTGAGAGAGGAGAGACCCCACAGTCCTGCCCACCCTCCATGGGCTCCCTGGGTGCTGTGCCTGGTGCTGAGAGAGGAGAGACCCCACAGTCCTGCCCACCCTCCATGGGGCTCACTTAGTGCTGTGCAGGGTGCTGAGAGAGGAGAGACCCCACAGCCCTGCCCACCCTCCATGGGGCTCCCTGGGTGCTGTGCCTGGTTCTGAGAGACGAGAGACCCCACAGCCCTGCCCACCCTCCATGGGCTCCCTGGGTGCTGTGCCTGGTGCTGAGAGAGGAGAGACCCACAGCCCTGCCCACCCTCCATGGGCTCTCTGGGTGCTGTGCCTGGTGCTGAGAGAGGAGAGACTCCACAGTCCTGCCCACCCTCCATGGGCTCCCTGGGTGCTGTGCAGGGTGCTGAAAGAGGAGAGACCCCACAGCCCTGCCCACCCTCTATGGGCTCCCTGGGTGCTGTGCAGGGTGCTGAGAGAGGAGATACCCCACAGCCCTGCCCACCCTCCATGGGCTCCCTGGGTACTGTGCCTGGTGCTGAGAGAGGAGACACCCCACAGCCCTGCCCACCCTCCATGGGCTCCCTGGGTGCTATGCCTGGTGCTGAGAGAGGAGAGACCCACAGCCCTGCCCACCCTCCATGGGCTCCCTGGGTTTTGTGCAGGGTGCTGAGAGAGGAGAGACCCCCACATCCCTGCTCACCGTCCATGGGCTCCCTGGGTGCTGTGAAGGGTGCTCCCTCTGGTTGCAATATTTCAAGTGTGTGAGGGCACAGCATTTACCTGTTGAGCTACGTGTCTGGCTTGTCTTTAATGTAAGTTCTTCAGGGCCACATAAATCTTCATCCTAAAGACAGACCAAAAATTATTCAAACTCTCTCAAGAGATTTCTTTTCCCGTATTGTGAATGCCACTTTGCTTATGTAATAGTAATGGTAATAGTAATAATAATAATAATAATGGCTACTATGACAATCACAGATTTCATCTAAACCCTGTGTCTGTACGCCTTTCTTGGCTGCTTTAGGGGAGACTGGGACTGTGGGTCTGGGGGTAGTCTCCTACCTGATGGGGAGACCGACAGGCACTTTGTCTGCATCTGCCCTCTCTGGTCTCCTCACAGCCCAGGGGCAGGAAGTCTCATATTTCCAACAGGCACCCCTCATGCAAAGCGCCCTCCTCAAAGAGTGCTCTGGAGTGGAGTGTGATGAACAAAATGGGGAGAGCAGGCGGCCATACTTGGCAGATGGTGAAACTGAGGGCACAGAGGAGTCAGGAGGCAGGGCCAGGACCAGAGTGGGGATGTCTCCAAGGTGATGTCGTGGCCAGCAGACTCTAATGTCTTCCCTTTTTTTAATTCCTTCTCAGGAACAGAAAGCACCAGGTCGCCCATCTCATTCACAAGCCATGAAGCTCAGTGACACAAAGCCTGAGGAAAGCAAAGAAAACCAAGGGGTGAAAAAGAAATCGGTCAGTCCTGCTTCTCTCCGGGGTCATTGCCATCTGTGGCCAGCTGCGTCAAGGGACGACGGGGTGGGAGGGCTGAGGTGAGGCCAGGCAGGGGAGTGAGCAGGGACAGAAGCAAGACCCGCCCCAGCCCCCAGGAATCCTCAGGTGAAGGGTCTCTTACTAAGGAGCTCAGGTGCTGGCTGCCCTGCAGACTGGGGGAAGGGGGCATCCAATCCCAAGTCCATTTCTGAGCCAGGATCATTGATGTTGAAGGTGATGATGTTACCACCTTCGAGAAGATACCTCACACAAGACCCCCTTCTCCAGGAAGCCCTCTACACTTAGAGAGATTCTCTCCTTGAACCCTGCATTTAAACCAGAGCCAGATTGGGCCCACACTGGGCAGACCTTTCTCTGTCTGCATCTCTCTCTTCTGTCTTGTCTCCTCTGTCTATTTTTGTCAGAGAAAAATGAATATAAGCATCTTTCCAAGACAATAAATGTTCTTTTTTATTTTATGCTGGGCCTGATGTCTAATTCCACTGCTGAGTGGCCTCCTGTCAACTAGACTTCTCATTTTTCTACGGAGAGAGAGAAAGGGGGGAGGAGAAAGGAGGAGTACCACAGCCCTGCCCACCCTCCATGGGCTCCCTGGATGCTGTGCAGGGTGCTGAGAGAGGAGAAACCCCACAGCCCTGCCCACCCTCCATGGGCTCCCTGGATGCTGTGCAGGGTGCTGAGAGAGGAGACACCCCACAGTCCTGCCCACCCTCCATGGGGCTCCCTGGGTGCTGTGCCTGGTGCTGAGAGAGAAGAGACCCCACAGCCCTGCTCCACCTGGACCCCCTTAAACTGACCCACTTAGGCCTGTCCATACTGAGTCCTTGCTGTGCCAGGTACCCAGCACTTGTGGAGTGTCCTAGCTCTGCACCCTTCCATAGCACACCCTTCCTGACTTGCCTGCCCCACCTCCCTCTTCTTCATCCCTAAAATCCTGCTCAGGAATCACCTCTTCAAGGAAGCCTACTGTGATTGAGCTCCAGTCTGTCTCAGACCACCTCTCTTTGCTTTCCCAGGTTGTTAGAAGAAGAGGGGGAAGTGTTGGAATGGGGAGGGTGTGGCTTAGCCATGGTGATGTAATGTGGGGTTTCCCTGTTTGGAATCAATGTTCTGTGAAAGGGAGAGGGCCGGCTCACCAGCCTTCTAGAAAAATCAATTCTAGAAAATCCAGTTCCCTGAGCTGACTGGCTCCTGCACTTCCTAAGGAACCAGCGGGGGTACTGAAGGCCTCTCCTCCGGGGGTGGGGTCCCACCTGCACCTGAAACTACATCCCCAGCACCTGGGGGGTGGGGGCGCTCCATAGCTCTCACTCCAAGGTGAGTTGGCAGGGACTCTCTTTTCCTAGACCCAGGTCTCTCTTCACAGACTGGAGGCTCCACTTGGGCTGCTCCGGGGTGTTTCCAAGGAGAGGGCGGGCTGGCTTTTGGGCACCTTTGCTTTCTATTTATTTTTCAGGGGGTGGTGGTATAAAAACGGACATTTTGCTGCAAGTCTGTGCACTTTCCCAGCAAATACGTTGTGGCTTTTTGTTTCCAGTCCCACCAATCCTGGGAAAGCAACAGAAAGGCTGAGTCTCAGTCCTTGACCGATAGTAGTGTTTTGGGGTCTACAGGTGCATATATATGTAGACTAGACAGCAACCAAACTCTCTTTGTTTAGTCTTATTAGTGATTTAACACTGATTTACAAAGTACAATATAACAGGGTTATATTCCACTGTTAACAATATAACAGGGTTATATATCCACTGTTTCCACCACCAGAGTTCTGGGTCCCTAATCCCTCCATCGGAAGCTACAGCAGTTCTCCTAAGGTTTCAGATATGGTTGACTATTATTTCTGCAACTAACTGTCTATATTTTTATATATTTGGCCTTTTTATTGACTTAGTAGTGATCGACAAGACCGTAAGATAAGAAGGGTACAATTCCACACAATTCCTACCACCAGAGTTCCATATCTCATCCCCTCCATTGGAAGCTTTCCTATTCCTTATCCCTCTGGGAGCTTGGACCCAGGACCATTATGGGGAGCAGAAGGTGGGAGTTCTGGCTTCTGTCATTGCTTCTCTACTGGACATGGGTGTTGGAAGGTGGCTCCGCACCCCCAGCCTGTTTCTGTCTTTCCCTAGTGGGGCAGGGCTCTGGGGAGGGGAGACTGCAGGACACATCAGTACTTCCCTGGGTCGTCTGCCCAGGGAAGTCAGTTTGGCGTCATGGTAGCATCTGCAACTTGGTGGCTGAAAAGCATTAAGATAAAAAGCAGAACAAATTGTTTAATAATCAGGAACCTAAAGGTAAGAATAGAGCAGATGAGATTTGGGAGTCTTCATGTTGGAAAAGGCTAGTAGGTCTATTTTAGGTACATTCCAAGGGGCCCGTGGCTTTACTAATTTTTGCCTGAGCCCAGCAGCTAACATGCAGGTGGGCTAAAGGTATTGACTGGGGAAACGGTGTCAGGGTTAGAAATTGGACTAGAAAGCTGGATCAGGGCAGAGAGTATCTCCCAAACATGGGGAAATTATATAAATATTGTTAACTGTAAACCCCATCGATCTGATCTGGGGTCCATATTCAGCACAGGAGCCCATGTAACCTGTGCATCCCTGTAGGTCTGAGCTCCCATTCTGTGGTCACAGCTGGGAACATTCCAGGCTGCACTCACTGCAGGACCCGGCTTCCTTGAGTGGCAGAGTTGGCCTTGTTTTTTGTTTTTTTTTTAAACCAGAGCACTCCTCAGCTCTGGCTTATGGTGGTGTGGGGGATTGAACCTGGGACTTTAGAGCCTCAGGCATGAGAGTCTCTTTACATAACCATTATGCTATACCCCCACCCCGGCCTTTTTATATTTTATATTTATAAAAAATATAAAAAAAAATCTTCTCTTCATTTCCATGTCACACACCTACACCTACTACTACATCCAAATGTCCCCTTTTTCCTCTTTCTCTCTGGGTTCTGATAGAATTGGAGTTCTGAGCCCTCTGGACATCTCCCTCCTATCATTTCTCCCCCACTGGGAGCATGGATCGAAATTATTTTGAGGATGCAGAAGGTGGGAGTTGTGGCTTCTGTCATTGCTTCTCCACTGGACTCGGGTGTTGGCAGGTGGATCCACACCCCCAGGCTGTTTCTGTCTTTTCCTAGTGGGGCAGGGGCTCTGAGAAAGGGACATTCCAGCACACATGGGTGAGATCATCTGCTTAGGGAAGTCAGGATGGAGTCATGTCAGCATCTGCAACTTGCTGTCTGAAAGGTGGCATGATATAAAGTGGGACAAAATGATTAATGAACAGGAACCAAATATTAGGAACAGAACAGATGAGGACAGGGGTCTTTGAGTGGAGAGAAGCTAGAAAGTCCATTCTAGGCATGTTCCTAAGGGCCATGGAACTGAACAAAAAATATTGTCTGAGAAGATGGTGTCAGAGTAGAGAAAAGGGCTAGAAAGATGCATTCAAGCCAAGAGTAGCTCCTAATCTTGAAGAAAATTTATGAATAAAATCAACTGTTTACCCCATCCACCTGACCCAGGGCCCGTGTCTAGTCATGTTTAACACAAAAGTCTATGTAACCTCCAAGTCCCTGTCAGTCTGAGATCACAGTCCAGGGTCACAGCTGGGAACATCCTAGGCTGCGCTCATTTCAGGACCCATCTTCCTCGAGTGGCAGAGTGGGCTGACCCAGCCTTCCTTCAGAAACTGGGGCAGTCCCTACCATTTCTGCTTTATGGTGAGAGCAAGGTCCTGGAGAGTTAAGAGGAGGGTTTAAGATGACGTCCCTGATGGCAGCCTAACTCTCTAATGCTTTTTACCTGGAGGAGAAAATAAGGTGTACAGCATCCTTATGGAGTGATTGGTTCTTCTCTTTTACATAGTATGACCATCAGGGCACAAACATTCGGCTTCCACAAATCTTCACAGAAATCTCTCTCTCTCTCTCTCCAACACTGAAAACAAAACAAAACAAACAAAGATAGAACAGATCATGTCACTTTCTTTTTACATGATCGTTATACAATAATTCCACAACAAAATCTTATTCCATGAAATATACATACATAGATAGTGATTTGCAGGAGTGAGAAAACCAGAGCCGAGCCCAGGACCTTGTGTGCCCCAGGTCTGAGCTCTCTGTCCAGCTCTGCGCCTTCTGATTTGCTCCAGGTTGCAGTCAGTGGCCTTTCTGATGTGTCCTGGTCACTAAGGAGACTGGCCCTGGACTCCAGCCAGTGCCTCCAAACACACACACCCCCATCCACCCTACCCACATACTCACATACTGGCCTTGTTAGGAGGTCAAATAAAAAAATTTAAATTAAATAAAAAACCAAAGAGATCCCAGGCGGGCCAGCTCCCTGACCACAGGGCCTGCCAATTGCTGTTATAACTCCAGAAAGAGAGAAAAAAAAAAAAAAAAAAAAAAAAACGTCACCCCACTTCCTGTTCAGAAAAGGCCAATTGCCACACTTCCTGCCAGGGCGTTCCATGACCCACCTCCCAGCGTGGACTCTGCCTCCTTGGGGAGATGCCCTGGCCCAGGCCGGGGGTGCTGGGCCACTTCAGAGAGCCACCCGCAGCTGGACCCACCATGGATCCCCTGGAGCTAAGCGAGGAGGCCCTTCCCCTCAGTCCCAGCAGCCAGGGGCCACCCGAGGGGGCCTGCAGGGAGACAGGGCCCTCAGGGGGGAGCAGGAGAAAGGTAAAGGGAGCGGCAGCCTCTGTCCCCAGAGGGTATGGGCTGGCGGTGTGTGTGGTGGCAGCATGTGACAGCCCCAGAGGCCGGTCCCCGAGGGCAGAGGCTCTGAGCCCTGGGTCCCTGAGCGTCCTTGGCTGTGGGGGTTGCTCTGAGCCACAGGTCAGGCTGGCTGTGGTCACACTGGGTGTCAGCTGTGGCTGAGGAGGGACATTGCCTCGAAGAGCTAGGGTGTCCCTCCTCCCTCACCCCCCTGGCGGGTGGGTTCGGAGGGGAGCAGGGAGTTACTTGGGCAGTGTCACCTGCTTTTCTCACCCCTGAGACAGGTGCAGGCAGAGAGTCAGGTTGGGGCCAGGAGAGGGGGGAACCCAGGAACCGTGCAGCAAGGACAGTGTAGGCACACACATGTATATGCCACACCTGCAGGGCTCACATACACGGAGACACACACTCACACATGCACACACTCCCTCAAACACAGGCTTTCAGTACAGGCACACACCTGTAAGCACAGGAAGACATGCATGCTAACACACACATGTGCATGCGTGTTCCTTCATGGACACACATGCACAGTACTCACAGCCCACACAATGATGGGGATAGCCTCTCCCAAGAGCACCCAGGTCCCCTCCGTCTAGGGGGTGTCCTACACCCTGGGCCACCTCATTCGGAGCCCCTCGGGCCCCCACACCCTGCCGGGGCTCCGCTGGTACCCAGGGGGCCCCCAAGCTCCTGTCTCTAGTCCCCTCCTGGCTGTGGTATCCTCAGAGGGGGTGAGGAGCAGGGCTGAGTGTCCTGTCACCTGGCTGAGCCCCATGGGGCTCTGTGTGAGGGTTCTTAGTCCCGGGTACACGTACTGTAGGCTGTAGACCAGGTCCTGGAGAGGAATGAGAGGGAGAGGGAGAGAGGAGAGAGGAAAGGGAAAGAGGAGAGAGGGGAGATTGAAGAGAGAGAGGAGGGTAGAGGGTAGACAGCATAATTGTTAGGCAAACAGACTCTCATGCCTGTGGTTCCAAAATCCCAGGTTCAGTCCCCCACACCACCATAAGCCAGAGTTGAACAGTGCTCTGGTTAAAAAAAGAAGAAGAAAGAGAGGAGAGAGAGAGAGAGAGAGAGAGAGAGTGAGAAGGGACAAGGAGAGAGAGGGAGAGAGAAAGAGAAGGTGTCTCTAGCAGCTGAGAGGCAGTGGGCAGTGGGCACTGACCCAGGCCCTGACGGCACCAGGAACAGCTCTGTGCCTCAGTTTCCCTGCCCTGGCTGGGGAGGTCTGACCGCTGGCCCCGTGTCCTCAGGACTGGACCTGCTCTCTGGTTGTGGCTTCGCTCACGGGCGCCTTCGGCTCCTCCTTCCTCTACGGCTACAACCTCTCCGTGGTGAACGCACCCGCAGCGGTGAGTACTTCCAAAGGCAGAAAGCTGGTGGTGCCACCCACCTCGGACCTTCCAGGCCTGGCTTTGAGCGCAGAGAGAGTCCAGCTGCCTCCCTCCAGCAGGAGATGGGCCCTTATTAAAGGTGACATGGTGACAACTTAGGGGGGCTAGAGGTAGGGGGTGGGGAAGGGCTGGGTGGTGGCACACCTGGTTAAGTGCATATATTACAGTGCACAAGGACCCAGGTTCAAGCCCCCCCCCCGTCCTCACCTGCAGCGGGGGAGGTTTCACAAGTGGTGAAGGAGGGCTGCAGGTCCTATCTATCTATCTTTTAAATTTTTTTAATTGTTAAAAAAACAAAATAAGTTAGTTTGCAGGACTGTGTGCCTATGTCTTGCAGGTACAGGGAGGGGCACAACATCTTCAAAATGTACATGTCAGAGCAGGATGGTGGTGCACCTGGTTGAATGTGCATGTTGCCATGCTCAAGGACCTGGGTTCAAGGCCCTGCTCCCTACTGCAAGGGGGAAGCTTCTCAAGAGATGAAGCAGGTCTACAGGTGTCTGTCTTTCTCTCTCCCTCTCCCTCTCCCCCTCCCCTCTCGATTTCTCTCTGTCCTATCCAATAAAATTTGAGGAGCTGTGGTAACTGCAGGGGTGCTGGCTTCTACCTGACTAACCCTCATCCCTGGGGGGAGGTGGAAAGGGTGTGAAGGAGGACTTCCTGGAGGAAGTGATTGTGGCAAGATGGAGGGAAGACAGGAGCTAAAGCATTTGCAAAAATGCGAGACCCGTGGGGTTGGTGCTGAGCTGTGTTGGGAGAAGGTCAGGGCAGCAGAGAACAGCACCCCCAAAGAAATTCAGGCTTTGCCCAGTTTGAGGACAAATATCCCTATAAGGAGGCCACTGGAGGGCTGAGGCTGTGAGACTAGGGGAGTGGGGTTCCCAGGGGCCCGGAGGACTCATGTGCCTGGGTCACTGTGCTCCAGTTCTCTTTGTTAATTCATTTACACTTTGGAGTCCTGTGAAAGTTCACTTGGAAAAAAAAAAAAAATTAAAGCCAAACCACTCCTCACCTGCAGGGCAGAAGCTTCAGGAGGTGAAGCAGGGCTGCAGGTGTCTCTCTGTCTCTCTCCCTCTCTATCTCCCCTTCCCTCTCAATTTCTCTCTGTCCTATCAAAATTAAAGAAAGACAGGAAGGAAGGAAGGAAGGAAGGAAGGAAGGAAGGAAGGAAGGAAGGAAGGGAGGGAGGGAGGAAGGGAGAAAAGGAGGGAAGGAGGAAGGAAGGGAGGGAGGGAGGGAGGGAGGGAGGGAGAAATGAGAGAAAGGAGAGAAAGACCAGGTGGTAGCAAACCCACTTGATCATAACTATCACTATGTGCAAAGACCTGGGTTCGAGACCCTGCTCCCCACTGGCAAGTGGGGAACTTGCATGAGTGGTGAAGCAGCTCTGCAGGTGTCTTCTGTCTCTCTCCCTCTCTATGTCCCCTTCTCCTTGTCCTACAAAATAAAGTAAAAACGGGAGGAGGAAAACTGGCTACCAGGAAAGGTGGATTCGTGGAACTGCACCAAGCCCCAGTGATAACCCTGGAGACAATAACAACATCAACAATTATTTTGATGCTAAAGACAGTTTGAAGGCAGGGGGCCAGGATGGCTTCCCCCAAACTCTGGCAGCACCCAGTGGTTTGGACTGTGTCTGTCCCTGTTCTGTCCTCTGTCTGTGGGTCCGGGTGGGTCTTGAAGAGAGAGCTGGGCGTTGGGGATCCAGCTTCACCTGGAGAGTTCAGCAGAAACTCTCATGTAAGCCAAGGGACCTTTGCACCCTGGGCTTTGGGGCAAAGAGCCATGTGAATACTTGCACCTAGAATTACAGGAAACTGGTGGGAAGAGGAAGTCCAGGCAGAGCCCGTGGGAACAGGTAGAAGGAGGCATCTTGCCGTTCATTCATTCATTCATTCATTCATTCATTCATTCATTCATTCATCCACCCACAACCACAGTTCAAATCAAGAGTTTAGATTCTTAAATATCTTATTATTTTTTATTGGGGAAGGAGAAGTAGAGAGGGAGAGAAGGAGGTGGTCAGTGGTGCATCAAATTGCACTCACATTACCATGCCCAAAGACCAGGGTTCAAGCCCCCAGTCCCCACCTGCAAGGGGAAAGCTTCATGAGTGGTGAAGCAGGGTTGCAGGTGTCTCTCTGTCTCTCTCCCTCTCTATCTCCCTCTCTCCTCTCAGTATCTCTGTCCTAGATGATAAGAGAGAAAGTGGGGGAAATGGGCATCAAAAGTGGTGGATTTGTAGTGCCGGCACCAAGTCCCAGAGATAATCCTACTGGCAATAAAAAAGTAAAATAAAGAGAGAGAGATCATTAAATCACCAATAAAAAATACTATACTGTAAACCACTAAATCCATCCCAAATAAAAATTTTTTAAAGTAAAATTAGAGGGTGGGGGAGATAACATAATGGTTATGCAAACTCTCTTGCCTGAGACTCCAAGGTCGCAGGTTCAATCCCCTATACTATAAACCAGAGCTGTGTTAAAATTAAAAGAAAAAAAAAAAGAATCCAAAAAGAAGCAGACTCCAGGCTTTTTAACAAGCTCAGAGTGTGTGCCTATAAAGGGGAAGAAGCAAGCTGTGACAGGAAGACACTGTGTGGCTTAGTGGATTACAGTCTAGCATTTTTTATTGGTGGTCCCATACCCTCAGCATAACCACCGTGGTTCTCAGAGACAGGCTGGCTTCTTCTTCCTTTCTCCTTTCGCTTCTCTGTCTCCAGGGACAGGGAGAGGGGTGGAAATGTGTTCTGTGGGCAGAGAGCAGGACTTGCACACACAAGGTCCCGGGTTCAACCTTGGCACAGCTTATGTTGGAGTATGTGTGTGTGTGGGGGGGTGCTCTAGTCTCTTTCTCTCATAAATACAAATAAATTTTAAACAATAACAAGAAAGAGAGGCCTGCAGCCTTGCCCCATCATTTACGAAGCTTCTCTCCTGCCGGTGGGGTTTGAGTCCCTGGCCCTTGCACACAGAAACTGTGCACTCAACCAGGTGCATCACTGCCTGGCCCCTAGACTTTTTGTTTTGTTTTGTTTTGTTTTGTTTATTACTGAGCACACACATTACCATGCACAAGGACCCGGTTCAAGCCCCCACTCGCCACCTGCAGTGGGGAAGTTTCACGAGCTGTGTTGCAGGTGTTTCTCTCTCTCCCTCTCTCTCTCCCCCCTCCTCTCAATTTCCCTCTGTTTCTATCCAAGATAAATTAATTAGATATTTAAAATATATATATTTAATCTACTCATTAATGACAGACACAGAGAGAACCAGGGCATCCCACTGGCATGTGCCAGTCTGGGGATCGAACTCAGGGCCTCACATGCCCTGAGTTCTGTGCTCCTCCCTCTGAGGCACCTCCTCAGCCAGGGGGGGCTTTATTGCAAGAGCAGCTCAAGTCTGCAGGCAAAAGGAGCAGAAAGGACAGAGACAACTCCCCTCTCCTTTCTGCCTCTCCCTCTGTTTCTTCTCTGACATTTTCCCCATCTTCTTTCCCCTCTTCAGTTTCCCCTCCTGTCCCTCCCTTCCCCTCTTCCCTTCCCTCCTCCTCCCTCCCCTCCTCCTCCCCTCTCCCCTTCCCTCCCCTCAACCCTTTCCTTTCCCTCCTCTCCCTCACTGGGCACAGCTCAGAGCCCCAGCAAACAGAGGGCGGTGGGCTCGGCACAGGGGCGACAAGGCTGGTTGGTGGTCCCTTTGCAGGACATCAAGGCCTTCTACAACGCGTCGTGGCAAGGCCGGCACGGACAGCCCATGGACGCCAACACCCTCACTCTGCTCTGGTCACTGACCGTGTCCATCTTCGCCATCGGGGGGCTCGTGGGGACGCTGATGGTCAAGCCCATCGGGAAGGTTCTCGGAAGGTCAGTGGGGACACCTGTCTGGGGACCCTCTGCGGTGTCCAGTGTGAGGGCACAGTGCACACCTCCCCTCACAACTCCCCTCCCACCTTGTTCTTCTGTGTGTTTGTTTATTTATTTTAATGAATAGAGACAAAGAGTTTGAGAGGGAAGGGGGAGACAGAGAGAGAGGGAGAGAGAGACACCCGCAGACCTGCTTCACTGGTCTTGAGTTCCCCCCTGCAAGTGGGGACTGGGGGCTTGAACCTGGATCCTTGTGCAGGGTAATACGTGCTGCATGGGTGAGCCACCCCTCAGCTCTGGTCTTTACTCCTCCCTCCGTATCTTATTAATTTTATTTACTGCATAGAGACAGAGAGAAATCAAGGGGGAAGGGAGAGATAGAGAGACAGAGAGACACCTGTATCTCTGATCCACTGCTTGTTACCCCCTGCAGGTGGGGGCTCTGCTCTGACACACTGAGCTGAACGGCTCCCCCCACCCCCAGCAGCCTTGCAAGGAGAGCCATTTCAATAGAAACCTTGGGGGTTATAAATTATGAAGTGGCCCTGGCACCACCAGGCAGTGGTACACTCGGTAGAGCACACACATTACCATGTGCCGGGACCCGGGTTCAAGCCTCCAGTTCCCACCTGCAGGGGGGAAGCCCCACAAGCCGTGAAGCAGGCATCCCTATCTCCCCATGCTCTCAGTTTCTCTCTGTCTCTATCCAATAACTAACTGAAAAAATGAAATATATTGAAAAGTTTTTAAAAAGAAAAATAAAATAAGAATGTTTAAAAATATATGAAAAAAATAAAATAATGTACCTCTCAGAAAGGAAGGGAGGAAGGAAGGAAGGAAGGAAGGAAGGAAGGAAGGAAGGAGGGAGGGAGGGAGGAAGGAAGGAAGGAGGGAGGGAGGGAGGAAGGAAGGAAGGAAGGAGGAAGGAAGGAAGGAGGAAGGAAGGAGGGAGGGAGGGAGGGAGGAAGGAGGGAGGGAGGGAGGGAGGGAGGGAGGAAGGAAGGAAGGAAGGAAGGAAGGAAGGAGGAAGGAAGGAAGGAGGAAGGAAGGAAGGAGGGAGGGAGGGAGGGAGGGAGGGAGGGAGGAAGGAAGGAAGGAAGGAAGGAAGGAGGAAGGAGGGAGGGAGGGAGGGAGGAAGGAAGGAAGGAGGAAGGAAAGAAGGAAGGAAGGAAGGAAGGAAGGAAGGAAGGAGGGAGGGAGGAAGGTAGGAAGGAAGGAAGGAGGAAGGAAGGAAGGAAGGAGGGAGGGAGGGAGGAAGGAAGGAAGGAAGGAAGGAAGGAGGAAGGAAGGAAGGAAGGAAGGAAGGAGGAAGGAAGGAAGGAAGGAAGGAAGGAAGGAAGGAAGGAAGGAAGGAAGGAAGGTTGGTTCTCAGACTGGGAAAAGACTGAACAGCTCCAAGAAAGACCAAAATGCCTTTCCAATTCTTAACATCCTACAACTTACAATAGCCCATGTCAGCTCCTAGGATGGTTATCAGAACTTAAAGCCACATATCGAGGGGACCAGAGGCCCGGACCCTGAATCCCGTTCTCATCTCAGGGCTGAGATGTACTTCAGAGGCCTTTGAGGGTTGAATCAAGGGGTCTGGAGATGGACAAACACAGTGAACTGTGTTAAGCATGTGTCTAACCAGAACTTTAACAGAATATTTATTATCAGAAAGTCCTCGTTCCGAGGGCTGGATGGTGGTGCACCTGGTTGATCACACATATTACAGTGCACAAGGACCCGGGTTCAAGCCCCCAGACCCCAACTTCAGGGGGAAAGTTTCACAAGTAGTGAAGCAGGGCTGCAGGTGTCTCTCTGTCTCTCTCTCTCTCTCCTTCTCCTCTTAATTTCTGGCTGTCTCTATCCAATAAAAAAAAATAAAGATAATTTTTTAAAAATCATTTTTAAGAAAATGTTCATTCCTTTTTTAAATTAATTAATTAATTTTTTATTTTTTAATTTTTATTTATAAAAAGGAAGCACTGAAAAAAACCATAGGATAAGAGGGGTAAAACTCCACACAATTCCCACCACCAGAACTCCGTATCCCATCCCCTCCCCTGATAGCTTTCCTATTCTTTATCCCTCTGGGAGTATGGACCCAGGGTCATTATGGGGTGCACAAGGTGGAAAGTCTGGCTTCTGTAATTGCTTCTCCACTGAACATGGATGTTAACAGGTGGATCCATACTCCCAGCCTGCCTCTCTCTTTGCCTAGTGGGGCAGGGCTCTGGAGAAGCGGAGCTCCAGGACACATTGGTGGGATTGTCTGTTCAGGGAAGTCCAGTTGGCATCATGGTAGCATCTGGAACCCGGTGGCTGAAAAAAAGAGTTAAGATATAGAGCTAAACAAATTGTTCTTCTTCTTCTAGCGTTTGCCCTTCTTCCGTAGCCAGTCAACAGCATCAGGTTGAGCCTGATGTAAAGTTTCGAGACCTCCTTTGAATCTGGAGAGGTGGCAGTCGTTGGCTATGTGGGTCATAGTCTGTCTGTAGCCGCAGGGGCAGTTCGGGTCGTCTCTGGCTCCCCAGCGATGGAACATAGCAGCACACCAGCCATGACCTGTTCGATAGCGACTGAGGAGGGCCCAATTATAACATGCTAGGTCAAAGCCGGGTTGACGCTTGCAGGGGTCTGTGATGAGGCGTTTGTTCTTTACCTCAGCTGACTGCCAACTCTGTTTCCAAGAGTCTGGAACAGAGAAGTTCAGTGTAAGCGTAGGGGACCAGATTGGGTGACGAGACATCAAGCGTTGGACAGGGTGGGCGAAGATATCCGCGTATATTGGCAGGTCCGGTCGAGCGTAGACATGGGAAATGAACTTAGATGATGCCGCATCCCGAGGAATATCTGGTGGGGCGATGTTGCTAAGAACTGGCAGCCATGGAACCGGGGTGGAACGGATGGTTCCAGAAATTATCCTCATGGAGGAATATAATTTGGAATCGACCAAGTGGACATGGGGGCTACGGAACCATCCTGGGGCACAGTATTCTGCAGTGGAATAGCATAATGCCAGAGAGGATGATCGTAGTGTGGAAGCGCTCGCGCCCCATGAGGAGCTGGCCAGTCTTGCAATGATGTTATTCCTTGCGCCCACCTTTGCTGCAGTTTTTATGAGATGTTCGTGAAATGACAGGGTGCGATAGAGAGTAACGCCAAGATAGACTGGCTGGGCTTCATGCCGGATTCTCGTATCGCCAAGCTGCACATTAAGCTCACGCGAGGCCGAGGCATGGTGTAGATGGAAAACAGATGATACCGTTTTTGCAGTGCTAGGGATTAGTCGCCATTTTTTACAGTAATCAGATATCAGAGACATGTCTTTTGTGAGTGTTTCCTCGAGGATGTCGAACTTTGATGCCTGAGTTGCACAGCAGATGTCATCGGCGTAGATGAACTTCCTTGAAGAAATTTCTGGGAGGTCATTGATGTAAATATTAAATAGCATAGGAGCCAGAACAGAGCCCTGGGGGAGGCCACTTGAGACAAGTCTCCATCTGCTAGACTTGTCACCCAGATGTACCCGGAATCTTCCGTTTTGGAGAAGAAACGATATAGTGTTGGCCACCCATGGAGGCAGGCATCTTGAGATCTTGACTAGGAGACCACGGTGCCAGACCGTGTCATAGGCTGCTGTGAGATCAACAAAGACAGCACCCGTCTTTAAATTCTTCTGGAATCCATTTTCAATGTAAGTTGAGAGGGCCAGGGCTTGTTCGCAGGTAGATCTTCCTGGGCGGTAGATCAGCTTGGGCGGGTGATAGGAATTTCTCTGTAAGATGAGAAATACGTGACAGAAGCAGCCTCTCAAGGAGTTTGTAACACACGGAGAGGAGAGAAATTGGTCTATAGCTGGCGGCCAGTGTTGGGTCTTTCTTTGGTTTCAAAACTGCTATTATCTTCGCACGACGCCAAATTTTGGGCATAGATTCAGATTCCAAGATGTGGGACAGGAATGAAGTGAGCCACTTCTTTGCCGCGGGGCCCAAGTTAAGAATGAGTTCTGGGGTGATGTTATCATAGCCAGCAGCTGTTCCCGGTTTAACCCTCTTCAAAGCGTCTTCCAGTTCAGACAGTGTAAAGGGAGAGAGTTTTGGAGATGGACAAGTTAACCGGAAGTGGGATGACCACTCATGGGAAATTTCTCTTTTCCAGACTGGGTTGATCTAAGCATGTCCAACTTGAGTTAGGTGACTGGCCACTGAGTTTGGAGATACGGGAGGATGGGAGACGGGAGGGGGTTGGCTACCAGCACCCAGACTATGAAGAAGCTTCCAGGCCTTCCTACTTGAGTGGGTGTTCAACAAATTGTTGAACAATCATAAAGGCTAGAATGGTTCAGGTGAAGAGTTGTTTTATAGATAGTTAGTAGGACTATTTTAGTTATATTTCAACGGGCCCATGACGATACTAGGTGTTCTTTTGTTTGTTTGTTTGTTTTGCTTTGTTTGTTTGTTTTCTGAGATTGACATCGGATATGCAGGTGGATCCCAATTATTTCTGGGGAGATGATGTCATGGCTGGAAAAAGGACCAGAAAGCTGGACTAGGGAAGACAGCAGTAGCTCCCAAATATGGAGGGGCATCTGGGTTGCTCATAGATGTGTCTTTAGCCCTCTGGCCTCAGGCTTTTCTTGCCTAGATCACTCGTATCTGAAGACATGCAGCAGATGCCTGTCAGAGAGGGAACTTAAGTACCTGGAAAGACGGACATGAGAGACGGCAGGGAGTCAGCCTTCCTCGCTGCATCCAAGCATCCCAGTGGTTAGGAAAACAGCTCAGCAGAGAGAACCCCCCCCAAAGAACTGAGTACTCAGGCATCACCATTCACGGGTCTACAAGCATCAGGAAGTCAGAGGTGGAGGCCAGGCAGTAGTGCACCTGGTTGAGCACACGTTACCAGGTGTAAGGGTTCAAGTCCCCACTCTCCGCCTGCAGGGGGGAAGCTTCACCAGTGGTAAAACAGGGCTGCAGGTATCTCTTTGTCTCTCTATCTCTCCCTCCCCTCTCAGTTTCTCTCTGTCTCTATCCAATAGTAAGTAAATATTTAAAAAAAAAAAAGAGAATGTTTTACTTAAAAAGAAAGAAAGGAAGGAAGGAAGGAAGGAAGGAAGGAAGGAAGGAAGGGAAGGAAGGAAGGGGAAGGGAAGGGAAGGGAAGGGAAGGGAAGGGAAGGGAAGGGAAGGGAAGGGAAGGGAAGAAGGAAAGGAGAAAAGAAAAGAAAAGGAAAGGAAAGAAAAGAAAAGAAAAGAAAAGAAAAGAAAAGAAAAGAAAAGAAAAGAAAAGAAAAGAAAAGAAGTCAGGATTTCTCCAACAGATGTGGGGCGATGAAAGCCTCCTGGCAGGAAACCTCCTCTTGAACCCTCTCTTTCCCCCACCCCCAGGAAGCAGACCCTCCTGGCCAACAACGGCTTCGCCATACTGGCCGCCCTGCTGATGGCCTTCGCCCAGACCGCCGGGGCTCTGGAGATGCTCATCCTAGGCCGCTTCGTCATGGGAGTGGACGGAGGTGAGACTCCCCGGGGCAGGGAGGGGCACACTCCCGAGACTTGGCCCCCGCACTGTACTCTAGCCCCTAAACCCAAGTGGAGGCTCCCAAGCCACCTCCGGGGACACTGGTGACCTCCAGCACGTCACGCCTTCTCCTGCGCCACGTAACAAGGACACCTGTGGCTTCAGGGAGTCCAAAGGGGAGGGGATCAGTCGAATCTCTTGTCTGGGTATGGGGATATTCCCATCTCTGCATTCATTTCTTTTTTGAAAAAATATTTATTTATTTTATTTATTTATTCCCTTTTGTTGCCCTTGTTTTATGGTTATAGTTATTGTTGTTAGTTATTGATGTCATCATTCTTGGATGGGACAGAGAAATGGAGAGAGGAGGGGAAGACAGAGAGAGGGAGAGAAAGATAGACACCTGCAGACCTGCTTCACCGCCTGTGAAGCGACTCCCCTGAAGGTGGGGAGCCAGGGGCTCGAACCGGGATCCTTAAGCCGGTCCTTGTGCTTTGCGCCACCTGTGCTTAACCCGCTGCGCTACCTACCACCTACCACTCCCTCTGCATTCATTTCCAAAGCCCCCCCCCCCCCACTGGTGCTTGGCATGCTGTGCTGGGGATAGAGTGGCGAACAGATGTTTGCATCCTAGTGGATGGGAGGTATGGATACCTACCTAAAGCAGGAGGTGGCGAGTCCTGGTGGGACAGTGAATGAAGACTTCTGGGAGGTGGCGACAGATGAGCAAACATCTGGATAGAGAGAAAAGGCACTGACCTCAAGACAGACGTGTGCTCTGTTCTGTTGAGAAGGAGAAGGGGTCAGCTCAGGAAGGGTCTGGCGAGACTGGGCACAGGTGTTGCAGATGGGGCTGTGGGTGCAGGCAGGCTCAGACCACAGAAGGGCCTGACAGGCCACGGGGAGGGAGGTGGTTGAGCCCTGCATAGCAACAAGCCCGAAGGAGGGGGAGGCTGTGAGGGCTGTGGGCTTATGATTGCCAGGACTGTGCCAAGGGCATAAGGCAGGTAGGAGGGGCATCTGGGAGCCTGGGGGTCCAGTCATCTGGACTGGAGGGTGTGACAGGACTCACCTTGATCCTGACTGTGAGAATCTTTTTTTCTTTTATCAGAAGTGGTTTCATTAGTGACTTAATATTGAAATTTTTACAAAATTACAAGATAGCAGGGGTATAATTCCACACTGTTCCCACCACCAGAGTTCTGTGTCCCCCATTCCCTCCATTAGAAATCGCAGTGCTTCTCCCAAGGTCACGGATATGGGTTGACTATTATTTCTATAAATACATATATATTTTCCCTTTTTTAAAAAAAGTCCTGCCTTCTCTTCCTTTCTAAGTCACACCTACACTTATTACTACTCCTAAATGTCTTCCCTTTTCTCCTCTTCTCTTTCCTGGTCCTGATGGAATTAGAGCTCAGAGCCCTCTGGTCATCTTCCTCTAACATTTGTCCCCCTCTGAGAGTAAGGACTAAAATTCTTTATGGGGAGCAGAAGGTGGGAGGTCTGACTTCCATAATTGCTTCTCTGCTAGACATGGGCATTGACAGGTGGATCCACACCCCCAGCCTGTCTCTGTCTCTCCCTAGTGGGGCAGGGCTCTGGGGAGGGGGGGTTCCAAGACACATGGGTGAGGCCGTCTGCCCAGGGAGGTCAGGTTGGCATCATGGCAGCATCTGCAACTTGGTATCTGAAAGGTAGTGAGTTATGAGGCAGGACAAACTGTTTAATAAGAAGGATCCATAAAGTAGGAACAGAGCAAGTCAGAATAGGGATTTTAGGATGGGAAGAAGCTAGGAAGTCTGCCTTAGGTAGGTTGCAGGTAGTCCTGGCTTTAATAGTTTTTACCTGAGCCTGATGGCCAATATGCAGGTGAACTACAAGTATTGTTTGGGAAGACAGTGTCAGAGTTGAGAGTAGGGCTAGAAAACCGGATTAGGGCAGAGAGTGGCTCCCAAACTTGAAGAAAATATATAAATACAACTAACTGATTGCCACATCCGTCTGACGCAGGGCCCATGTATATTCATATTTAGCAAGGAGTTACTGCTCAGCTCTGGTTTATGGTAGTGCAGGGGATTGAACCTGGGACCTCAGAGCCTAGGCACGAGATTTTTTTTTTTTTTTTGCATAGTCATTGTATTATCTCTCCCCCCTCGACTGTTTATTTGCAAGTTGAGTGTATGTGCTGGAAGCTATGTGTGATTGGTGAGATTGCTCACTGGGTAAAGAACAGACCTTACATCCTGGAGACTCTGGTTCAGTTCCCAGCAAGGTGTGGGCTGGAGTGGTACTGTGGCCTCCCACTGCACTGTCAGATGAGGAAGTAAATCTCTACAAGTTGAAAGCTAGCTAGAAATTTTTTAATATTTTGATTTATTTATTATTGGCTAGAGACAGAGAGAAATTGAGAGGAAAAGAGAAGCTAGAAAGACACGTGCAGATCTGCTTCACCGCTCATGAAGCGTCTCCCCTGCAGGTGGGAACCGGGGCTTGAACCTAGGTCCTTGCATACTGTAGTGTGAGCACTCAGGTGCATCACCGCCCGGTCCCCACTTGCTAGAATGGGTTCTAGTCCGCGGACCTGTACTTCATTTTCCAGCCTTTTTTGTTTAGTTGAATCACTAAATAAATTGTAACTGAACCACAAGACAGGAAACAAGCTGCCACCAAGTGTGTGGGACAGAGTTGGCATCAACTGTGTCTTCACTCTGCCAGTGGAAATTCAGTTCTGTGCAGTCAGTCCACCTACCATCAGCATTTTCCTCACCTGGTGAGACTGGCCACAGTAGAGGTCAATGTTCCCCTACCTACAACTACAAAATCCAAGAAACTATAGAAAGAGGAATCCTTCAAGACACCTAAACCTGATCTGACCTGACCTGACCTGACCTAACCTGAACTCACTTAGCCATGGGGAGTACTGAGCTCCTGGGTGACTTTCATAGTCTTTGTCATGATGTAACTATGTGTATATTTTATTACAGAAATATTGGGGCAGGGTAGATAACATAATGGCTATGCAAAGAGACTCTCATGCCTGAGGCTCCAAAGTCCCAAGTACAATCCCCCACACCATCATAAGCCAGAGCTGAGCAGTGCTCTGGTAAAAAAAAAAAATAAAATAAATTAAATAAACTATTATGTTTCTACAGTTTAGCTGCCTGTATAGACAAGGATCAAAAGAGAGTTAGTGTTCTTTTTTTTTTTTCTGTTGCTCTCTTTCTCTCTCTCTCTCTCTCTCTCTCTCTCTGGAAAACTATCTGTAGAACAAGGTGCAGAAAGCATATGGCCCAAGGTGACAAGGGCTACATCTCCATGACCCCTGGACATTCAAATTCCACTCAGAATGAACTTGGAGCAAGACTTTTTCCCATACACAAAATCCCTGCCAGGTGGATCATGACTAGCCCTGAGAGGTCAAATACTCAGCACTCTAGAAGCTGACAGACAACAGTATTCTCACTACGTGGGGACTGGAAAGGAGTCCTTAAGCAGGAGAGACTCAGTACTGCTTAACAGTAGAGAGAAGCAATCGATTGGACCACACTGAAATTAAAACACTTCTATTCATCAAAATAAAACCGCGCCACTAATGTAAACGCAAACCACAGAGGAGAAGATAGTGTTTGCCTGCTGGGGATAACACTCGACAACAGGCTCGGCTCCTGCAGGCATTGCAAACGTTCAGAGATGAGCAGGGGAAAGACAGGAGGCTCACTAAAAAAAGGAATAGGAGAGGGGCTGGGCAGTGGTTCATTCAGTGGAGAATGTCCACTACCATGTGCAAAGACCAGGGTTCAATCTCCCACTCCCCACCTGCGGTGGGCGGTGGGGGTGGGGGGGGCGGGGATGGAGAGATGCTTCACGAGTCGTGAAACAAGTATTGCAGGTGTCTATCTTTCTCTCTCCCACTCTAACTTCCCTGCCCTCTCAATTTCTCTCTGTCCTGTCAAATAAAAGCGAGGGAGAAATAAAAGGAGGAAATAACCACTGGGAGCGGTGGACTTTCTGGGCGGCCACTGAGCCCCAGGGATAGCCTGGGTAGCAGTGAATAAAACTTGACTGAGAAGTTGAGCAGACAGCCGCACTAAGTGGCCGAGAAACATGATGTTGCATGAGCAACCGAGGCAGTGAAAATTGCAACCCCAAAGGCTCAAGCTGAAAAGATTGACATTGAAAGTATCGACAACTGTATGAAGGAGAGGAAGGAGAGGGCATTTTATTTGTTTATTTTTTCAAGCCAGTTGTTTAAATGTGTGAAAGATAGTTAAGATGACAGGATCTAGTTCCACAGCACACCCATCACCAAAGATCTGTGTTCCCACCCATCCACCTCCAAAAGAGAAGCACCAGAGTTCTCCTAAGTCTTAGAAACAGTTTGTTTAATTCTGGGTTTTTTGTTTTCGTTTAGTTTCTTCTTTCTTTCCTTCCTTCCTTCCTTCCTTCCGTCCTTCTTTCCTTTTGTTTTGTTTTTTGTTAGTTCAGATGTATCAGATCTCTAGATTCTACCTGAGTTAAAACAGCTGGTAGTTGTTTTTTACCTCTTATGTTACTAAGCATCATCACTTCCAATTCCATCTATTTTTGTCCCATAAGACACAGTATCATCTTTTTGATGGCACACTAGTATTCCATGGAATATATATTCCGTAACTTCTTCTTCTTCTTTTTTGCTCCCCTCCAGGGTTATTGCTGGGGCTCAGTGCCTGCACCATGAATCCACTGCTCCTGGAGACCGTTTTTCCCCCTTTTGTTGCCCTTGTTGTAGCCTTGTTGTGGTTATTATTGTTGTTGTTGATGTTGTTCATTGTTGGATAGGACAGAGAGAAATGGAGAGAGGAGGGGAAGATAGAGAGGGGGAGAGAAAGACAGACACCTGCAAACCTGCTTCACCGCCTGTGAAGCGACTCCCCTGCAGGTGGGGAGTCGGGGGCTCGAACCAGGATCCTTATGCCGGTCCTTGTGCTTTGTGCCACATGCGCTTAGCCTGCTGTGCTACCACCCGACCACCGGTATCCCATAACTTCTTTAGCCAGTCATCTATTGATGAGCATTTAGGCTGTTTCCATTCTTTGCTTGTAGCAAATAATGCAGCTATCAACACAGGGGTGCATATGTCCTTTCTAATTTGTGTTAGAGTGTCTTTTAGATAGATGCCTAAGAGTGGGATTGCTGGATCCTAAGGTGATTCCATGTTTATTTGCTTAAGGACTCTGCATCCAGTCTCCCAAAGGGGCTGCCCCAGTCTGCGTTCCCCCCAGCAGTGGGTCAGAGTTCCCTTTTCTCCACAGCCTCTCCCACGTCTGTCATTTCCTGGTGTGTTGATGGAAGCCATTCTCTCAGGTGTGAGATGGAATCTCGAAGTAGTTTCAGTTTCCATTTTTCTAATGACGAGTGAAGTGGAGCATTTCTTCATAACCCAGATGACTAATTTCTAAATGCAAAGGGCATCTTTTTTACATCTCTTATCAAGGAAGAAATTGGTGTGTTGCCCTGGGGAAACGGACTTTGTCTACTAAAAGGAACACACAGATCTTATGACTTTTCACACACACAATCTGCATAAGTAGGCACCAGAGACAAGCACAAGAATATGCACAAGACACTAGACCTAGAAAAGAAGCAAAAATAACTCAACCAAAAAAAGTGGGCCAAAGAACTGAAGAGACAGTTTTCTAAAGAAGAGAAACACCTGGCCCACAGACACATGAAGCAAGTATCCACTTCACTTATCATTAGAGAAATGCAGGGGGCGCACCTGGTGGAGCACACACGTTACAGTGTGCAATGACCCAGGTCTGAGCCCCCAGTCCCCACCTGCAGGGGGAAGGCTTTGCAAGTGGGGAAGCAGGGCAGCAGGGTTGCAAGTATCCTTCTCTCCCTCTCTAGCTCCCTCTCAATTTCACTGTCTCTACCTAAATTAAATTAAATAAATAATTTTTAAAGAGAGAGAGATGAAGGGGGCAGACGGTGACGGACCTGGTTGAGTACACATGTCACAGTGCATAAGGGTCCAGGCTCAAGTCCCTGGTCCCCACCTGCAGGAGGAAAACTTCACAAGTGGTGAGGCATGGGAGTCGGGCGGGAGCGCAGCGGGTTAAGCGCACATAGCGCAAAGCGCAAGGGCCAGTGTAAGGATCCTGGTTCGAGCCCCCGGCTCCCCACCTGCAGGGGGGTCGCCTTCACAGGCGGTGAAGCAGGTCTGCAGGTGTCTGTCTTTCTCTCCCCCTCTTTGTCTTCCCCTCCTCTCTCCATTTCTCTCTGTCCTATCCAACAACAACAATATCAACAACTATAACAACAATGAAAAACAACAAGGGCAACATAAAGGGAAAATAAATAAATATTAAAAAATTCAAAAAAGAAAACAAAACAAAAAAACAAGTGGTGAGGCAGGGCTGCAGGTGTCTCTCTTTCCCTCTCTATCCCTCTTCCCTCTGAATTTATCTCTGTCCTATCAAATAAATAAATAAAGTCTAAAGTTTTATAAAAAAAATAAAAATAAAAAAGAGGAAAGTCAACTACTGGATGGTTTCACTCATATGTAAAATCAAAAGATCTGATTCACATGAACTTGCAAAAAGAAAAGGGGGTGTACAGGTGGTGGCGCACCTGGTTGAGTGCACATGTTACAATGTACAAGGACCCGGGTTTGAGCCCCCAGTCCCCACCTGCAGGGGGAAAACTTTATGAGTGGTGAAGCAGGGCTGCAGGTGTCTGTCTTGCTCCCTCTCTTTTTTCAAAAAATGTTTTTTTGGTGGGTCAGGTGGTAGCGCAGCGGGTTAAGCGCACATGGCGCAAAGCGCAAGGACTGGCTCAGGGATCCTGGTTTGAGCCCCCAGCTCCCCACCTGCAGGGCAGTCGCTTCACAGGCGGTGAAGCAGGTCTGCAGGTGTCTCTCTCTCCTCCTCTTTGTCTTCCCCTCCTCTCTCCATTTCTCTCTGTCCTATCCAACAACGACGACACCACCAACAACAATAATAACAACAATGATGATAAACAACAAGGGCAACAAAGGGGGAAAATGGCCTCCAGGAGCAGTGGGATTCATGGTGCAGGTACCGAGCCCCAGCAATAACCCTGGAGGGAAAAAAAAAAGTTCCTTTTTAATTATCTTTATTTATTGGATAGAGACAGCCAGAAATTGAGAGGGCAGGGGGAGGTAGAGAGGAAGAGAGACAGAAAGACACCTGCAACACTGCTTCACCAGTAGAGACCAGGGGCTCGAACCTGAGTCCTTGTGCACTGTAATATGTGCACTCAATCCGGTGCACCACCACCTGGCCCCTTGCTCCCTCTCTATATCCCCCTTCCTCTCATTTTCTGGCTATCTCTGTCCAATAAATAAAGATATTTTTAATATTTATTTATTTATTTATTTTCCCTTTGTTTTTGCCCTTGTTGTTTTATTGTTGTAGTCATTATTGTTGTTGTTATTGATGCCTTCGTTGTTGGATAGGACAGAGAGAAATGGAGAGAGGAGGGGGAGATAGGGAGAGAGAAAGACAGACACCTGCAGACCTGCTTCAACGCCTTGGAAGCGACTCCCCTGCAGGTGGGGAGCCAGGGGCTCGAACCAAGACCCTTACGCCGGTCCTTGTGCTTTGCGCCACCTGCACTTAACCGCTGCGCTACCACCCGACTCCCAAATAAAGATATTTTTAAAAATAATAATAAAAAAAACACAGAAGCAAGCAAACTGTCTCTAAGATGTTGTGAAAACTCTGGTGGTGACCTTTGGGAGGTGGGAGGGTGGGGACAGAGATCTTGGGTGGGGAGTCCGGCAGGAGCAGCGGGTTAAGCGCACGTGACGCAAAGCGCAAGGACCAGCAAAAGGATCCATGTTCGAGCCCCCGGCTCCCTACCTGCAGGGGAGTCACTTCACAGGCGGTGAAGCAGGTCTACAGGTGTCTGCCTTTCTCTCCCCCTCTCTGTCTTCCCCTCCTCTCTCCATTTCTCTCTGTCCTATCCAACAACGACGACATCAATAACAACAATAATAAGTACAACAATAAAAAAAGTCAACAAGGGCAACAAAAGAGAAAAATTTAAAAAAAAAGAATTGGGTGGTGGGTGGTGTGGTGTGGAACTATAGATTGTAATCTTAACAATCTTGCAACCTACTATTAAACGCAAATTACAAAATTTATCAAATAGAAAACGTCTGTGCAGGGGACTAATAGTACCAGCCTGGGCTGCAGTGCCCATCATTGGCTGGCGGGCAGGGGGCCGAGTGCCCACTCAGTGGAGCCAGGCAGAGCTGTGGCCAGCCTGCTCTGCGGGTGACAGCCCCCTCACAGCACAGCACCCACTCTTCTACCTCCCCAGGCATCGCCCTCAGCGCACTGCCCATGTACCTGAGTGAGATCTCGCCCAAGCAGATCCGTGGCTCCCTGGGCCAGGTGACAGCCATCTTCATCTGTGTCGGTGTGTTCATGGGCCAGCTGCTGGGGCTGCCGGAGCTGCTGGGACAGGTGAGTCCCCACCCCACACAGGTGGGGGACACGTGGTCACCTCTGTGTCCTTCCTCCCTTGGGATCCCTGAGCATTCACACCTCTGACCCGCTGAGTCCCCTTGATTGGGTTGGAAATGTTTGGGGGTAAAAGAAAGAACAAAGGGGGCAGGAGATAGCTCACCCAGTGGAGCGCACATTTGCCATGGTCAAGGAAGGGCCCGGCTTGGAGCCCCCAGCCAGCACAAGGGAGGACTGTGCACAAGAGGGAGGTTACAGGGGCTGTGGAGCAGGGCTGTCAAGTCTCTCTGTTGTGGGGAAGCAGGAGGAAGCAGAGCACAGGGCCTCCGGGTCCCCTTTAAGCTCTAGATAAATATCTACAGGGAAGAGTCGGCCAGTTCCAGGGATATGAGCGAGCCTTGACACAAAGCAGGGGTGGGAGAGAGAAAGAAAGAAAGATAAACCACACTTGAGGGAGAGGGAGAGGGAGAGGGAGAGGCAGAGGCAGAGGCAGAGGCAGAGGGAGAGGCAGAGAGAGAGGCAGAGGGAGAGGGAGAGGGAGAGGGAGAGGCAGAGGCAGAGGCAGAGGCAGAGGCAGAGGCAGAGGGAGAGGCAGAGGGAGAGGGAGAGGCAGAAAGAGAGGTAGAAGGTGAGGTAGAGGGAAAGGCAGAGGGAGAGGCAGAGGGAGAGGGAGAGGGAGAGGCAGAGGGAGAGGCAGAGGGAGAGAGAGACTCTGAGTCCCCAACTTTTACAGTGGCTCAGGGGATGCTGAGAGTGAACCCTCTGGAAGAAACTCCAGCCTTTGCCTCTGGGTGCTCACACCTGCATCACTGCATCCTGTGGCCTGGCAGTCAGGCAGACAGGGAGGTCCCAGTGCAGGATGCAGACCATCTTGGCGGCTGGCCACTCTAGCCTCCCTGCAGGTACAGAGGAGGGAGGGACCGCTACTTTCCTCCCTCCAGAGGGGTCTTTCCCTGGACAGCTCCCCTAACTTCTCCTCTGTCTTCCTCTCCCTTTCTGTCTCTCACCTCCTACCCAGAAAAAAAGAAAAGAAAGTCAACTGGGAATGGTGGAAGCTTACGGACCTGCAGCCCCATGGAAGGGAAGGAAGGAAGGAAGGAAGGAATAAAGGAAGGAAGGGAGGGAGGGAGGGTTGGAGGGAAGCTTAGGGAGAGCAGCACCCTCCCCCTGCACCCTGTGCCCAGCACCCTGCGCCCTGTGCCCTGCAGGCAGCCAGGAGCAGGCCCAGAGCCAGGCCAGAAGCCCAGTGTGTTTGCACATCCTGCCCCAGCTCCCTCCCTCCCTCCCTCCCTCCCTCTCTCTCTGACTGCAAAGGCCACAACATGCAGATGGAGGCAGATGTGACCCCTGGAGACAAGAGGCTGAAGCAACCCTTAAGGGCCTCCCTTCCTTGAAGGGACTAGAAACTGAAGAGACCAGGAAACCCAGGGACTGACTCTCTCTCTCTCTCTCTCTCTCTCTCTCTCTCTCTCTCTCTCTCTCTTTCTCTCTCTCTCTCACTTTCTCTCATCTCCATGCCACCATAGCTTGTACTTTCTTCTCTTTTTCTGTCCTTACTTTCTCCCAATAAAATGCTCATCTTCTCCCTGAAATATGACTGACTTTCTGAGCTGCCCCCTCCCCCTCAACAGAAGGAAGGAAGGAAGGAAGGAAGGAAGGAAGGAAGGAAGGAAGGAAGGAAGGAAGGAAGGGAGGAAGGAAGGGAGGGAGGAAGGGAGGGAGGGATCTCAAACCTGCATGCACTGTAATCCACCACCCAGGAGTCAGTGTTACAGCCTCCTTGACTGTCTGTCTCTGCGTGTGTGAACCCGTACAGACAGACACACAGCATTCCTGTGGCTCCACACCACCCACATGGTTCAGCAACTTGAAGTTTTCCATCCATCTGCCCAGGCCTCTCTCCAAGCCGGGCGGGCTGCTCAGCTCCATCCCAGTGCCCCTGTCTGTCTGCTACGGAAGCCTGTCATTACGCGTGTCCAGGCCTGGGCTTCCTTTTCTGTTTAGACGCCTCCTCTGGCGTCTCAGTCCAACAAGTTCCTTACTGTGTAGCCTGGGGGAGGACAGTGACCTGACCCAGGGTGGGGTGGAGTCAGGGAAGTCTTCCTGGAAGCGGTGTTTTCTATATTCATCCCCAAAGGGCAAGCAGGATTTGAGCAGGTGATGATGGGGTTTGGAGAGAAGGTCCTGCAGAGAAAGGGGGAAAGGAAAACAAAGAATAAAAAAAAAAAAAAAAAAAAGCACTAGACTCTCAATCGTGAGGTCCCAAGTTGGACTCCTGGTATCACTTGTGCCAGACTAATGTTCTGATTCTCTCTCCTCCTCCTCTGTTTTTCCTTCCTTCCTCCCTTCCTTCCTTCCTCCCTCCCTCCCTTCCTTCCTCCCTTCCTTCCTTCCTTCCTCCCTTCCTTCCTTCCTTTCTCCCTTCCTTTCTTCCTCTCTTTCTTTCTCTCTCTGTCACTCTCTCTCTCTCTCCTTCATATTTATTTATTTATGTGAGAAAAACGGGGAGGGAGGGAGGAATAGAGGAAGGGCTCTGAACAGCCCTATGAAAGGACTCGGGACCTTGGGGGCTTCATGGGGAATGAAGACGTATTTCGCCTTCATATGGCTGGTGACACACAGGGCGTCGGGGTAGAGGATATGGCCACAGCAAATACTTTATAAAACCGATTAGAATAAACATATTGGGACCAGGCAGTGGTGCAGCTGGTTAAGTGCTCACATTACAGTGCACAAGGACCTGGGTTCAAGCCCCCGGTCCCCCCACCTGCAGGGAGAAAACCTCAGGAGTGGTAAAGTTGAGCTTCAGGTGTCTCTCTGTCTCTCCCCCTCTTTTATTTTTTTTTTTCTCCTCCAGAGTTATCACTGGGGCTCGGTGCCAGTATGAATCCACTGTTCCTGGCAGCCATTTTTTTCCATTTTTATTGGATAGGACAGAGAGAAATTGAGAGAGCAGGAGAGATAGAGAAGGAGAGAGAAAGATAGACACCTGCAGACCTGCTTCAGCACTTGTGAAGAGACTCCCCTGCAGGTGGAGAGCGGGGGGGGGGGGGCTTGAACCCAGATCCTTTTGTGGGTCCTTGTACTTAGTACTATGTGTGCTTAACTGGGTTTGCCACTGGCCAGCCCCATATCTCTCTCCCTCCCTTCTCAACTTCTCTGTCCAATAATAAATAAATAAACAATTTTTAAAGTGGAGAATAGCTCATTTTAATTTTTTAATTTGATTTTATTTCTTTTTTATTTCTTTATTGGGGATTACATTTTAATTCTTTAATCTGGTTTATTTGATTATTATTGGATAGAGACAGAGAGAAATTGAGAGGGGAGGGAGAGGTAGAGAGGGAGAAAGACAGAGAGACACCTGCAGCCCTGCTATGCCCCTGCAAGTAGGATCTGGACTCGAACCTGGGTCCTTGCACACTGTAATCTGTGTGCTTAACTGGGTGTGCCACTGCCTGGCCCTCTGTTTGTACTTTCTCAAAATGACCTGAACTACAGATTATTCCGAACAACTTCAATCCCCAAGTAGGTGTGAGAGTGTGATGTCTGGTTTTGTCATGTAAAGAGAAAGCAATCCCTAACTCTCTCTCTCTCTCTCTCTCTCTTTCTGTCTCTGGGATATACAATGAGGTTTCTCCAGGACCCTTTCGGGACTCAGGCAAGCATTCCATGTTCACTTAAAAGGAGGAAGTCCCCTTGGGCACACTGTAGCGCACACCTACACAGAGGCTCTTACACCAGAAAAATTACCCTGAGGTGGCAAAGGAGGGAGGGAGGGTTTCTTCTGTGATTGAAGGGTGAACTCAGGGGAGGGTGCAGGGCAGTCCCAGGCCATCTCTGCAGTCACAGTCCCAGAGTGACATAGAACCCACAGGGAAGGTGGTCCCAGACTCGCCAGGACAGAGCTGTGGCTTTGGCTGGGGTGGCTTTCTGCCCTGTTTATTTGGAAGGTCCATCTTGCTGAGGGGCCATGATCCTCAATGGCCCCTTAGCACAAAACACCAGCGTGTAACAAAACTATCCGACGGAATTTCCTGTTAGAAATACACTTCAGAGGAGTGGGCAGGGGCACACTGGGCTAAGTGAACACGTTTCCGTGTGCACGGATCATAGCAAGCATGACACAAGGTTCAAGCCCCTGCTCCTAACCTACAGGGAGAAAGCTTCACCAAGCTGTGAAGCAGGGCTGCAAGTATTTCTGTGTCTCTCTCCTTCTCTGTCTCACCCTCCCCTTTCAATTTCTCTCTGTCCTGCCAAAAAAAAAAAAAAAAAGGGAAAAAAGTGGCTGCTGGAAGTGGCAGGTTTGTAGTGCTGATACTGAGCCCCAGGAATAACCCTAGTGGCAGAGAAAGAAGAAGAAAAGAAAAAATATAAATAGACTTCCGTACCTGCAAGGTCTTCAAGAAGGAAAGAGAGGATGGGAACCAGCTCAGCCAGGAAAGTACATGCCTTACCCTGCTCCAGCACCCAGGCTGGTGCCCAGAATCATCTCTGAGACTCGGGACCTACATGACTCCACTTCTCCCTACAGCCATCCCCCTGCTGTTGCCCAGAGGGTGAGAGATAGAGAGAAACCCAAAGAGACCCAACAGGGAAAAAAATGAAAGCTTTCCCTCTAAGATCAGAAACTAGACAAGAATGTCCACCATCTACTCTCACCACATTATTATCACTATTATATTATTATTATTATTTTATTTTTATTATTATTATATGGTTCCTTTTTGGCAGTAGTTTTTTTATTTTCTTTTTTTTATATTTATTTTATTTACTTATTCCCTTTTGTTGCCCTTGTTGTTTTATTGTTGTAGTTATTGTTGTTGTTATTGATGTCATCGGTGTCGGATAGGACAGAGAGAAATGGAGAGAGGAGGGGAAGACAGAGAGGGAGAGAGAAAGACAGACACCTGCAGACCTGCTTCACCACCTGTGAAGCGACTCCCCTGCAGGTAGGGAACCGGGGACTCGAACCGGGATCCTTACGCCAGTCTATTAATATTTTGTGCCATGTCCGCTTAACCCACTGCACTACCACCCAACTCCCAAGCACTAGGTTTTTTTTTTAACTGTTTACTTATTTTATATATATTTTTAATTGCCACCAAGGGTTATCTCTGGGGCTCGATGCCTGTACTATGAATCCACAACTCCTGGTGGCCATTTTTCCCATTTTTTTCTTTCCACTTTATTTTTATTTGACAAGACAGAGAGAAATTGGGAGGGAAGGGAAGATAGAGAGGAAGAGAGACAGAGAGACATCTGCAGACCTGCCTCACTGCTCATGAAGCATCCTCCCTGCAGGTGAGAACCAGGGAGTCGAACCTGGATCTCTCATGGTGCTATGTGAGCTTAACAGAGGGCACCAGCACACGGCCCCCTCTGCTCTCTCCACCTCTCTTCAGCATAGTCCTAGAAGTCCTAGCTGTCACAATCAGGAAAGAAACAGCTATCAAAGGAATTCAGACTGGAAAAGGTGAAGCTAAAGTAGCATTATTTGCAGGTGACACATTGTCACACCTAGAGGATCCTCCAAGCTCAACAATAACAACCCCACCTGCAGGGGAGTCGCTTCACAGGAAGTGAGGCAGGTCTGCAGGTGTCTGTCTTTCTCTCCCCCTCTCTGTCTTCCCCTCCTCTCTCCATTTCTCTCTGTCCATAACGACAACATCAATAACAACAATAATCACTACAACAATAAAAAGGGGGCAACAAAAAGGAATAAATATTTTTAAAATATTTTTTTAAAAAATCAAAAAAAAAATAAAGAAAAAAAAAACAGGCTTGCATATGGCGTTTTCTGAATTGAAAATGATGGCCATGAGTTTAAAGAAGTTTCTAACACTGTTCTAAACAGAACCTATCTGTGAGCCAGACCCAGCTTTGGACTCCAGTTTGTGACTCTGTCTAAGGTAGTTCCGAAGGCCCCTCAGCCCATGTATCTATCCTGCCTTTGTAGCTACAGCATGCTTCCCCTGGTACAAGAGACCCAACCTTGCACTCACAAGGCTACAATATTAGTATTAGCAGGTTACAAAATCAACACTCATAAATCATATACAAAAGCAGGGCCAGAGGAGAGGGAACGCAAGGAAACAATCCCATTTACATTCAAACCCAAAAAGAGAGAGAGAGATACCTGCAACTTGTAAAGCTTCTCCCCTTCTCCCCGCCTGCCCCCTCTCCCCATGTGATGACCCAGGTCTTGAACCCTGGTCCCAGCACATGGTGGCATGTGTGCTCTAGCGGGTAAGCCCCCTGCCCGACCCTCTCTTCTTCTAGCGTTTGCCCTTCTTCTGTAGCCAGTCAACAGCATCAGGTTGAGCCTGATGTAAAGTTTCAAGACCTCCTTTGAATCTGGAGAGGTGGCAGTCGTTGACTGTTGGTCATAGTCTGTCTGTAGCCGCAGGGGCAGTTTGGGTCCTCTCTGGCTCCCCAGCAATGGAACATAGTGGCGCACCGGCCATGGCCTGTCCGATAGCGATTGAGGAGGGCCCAATCATAACGTGCTAGGTCAAAGCCGGGTTGACGCTTGCAGGGGTCTGTGATGAGGTGTTTGTTCTTGACCTCAGCTGACTGCCAGCTCTGTTTCCAAGAGACTGGAACAGAGAAGTTCAGTGTAGGCGTAGGGGACCAGATTGGGTGACGAGACGTCAAGCGTTGGACAGGGTGGGCGAAGATATCCGCGTATATTGGCAGGTCTGGTCGAGCGTAGACGTGGGAAATGAACTTAGAGGATGCCGCATCCAGACGAATATCTGGCGGGGTGATGTTGCTAAGAACTGGCCCTCTCTGTTTAGGCCGGACTCCAGGGAGGAACCTTTGCCCAGTGCCAGGATAGAGCCCCCAGCCCAGCCTCCCTGCTGTCACCCAGGAGGTCACAGGCTGGCCACAGCAAGAAAGAGGATACAACCTTTGTTCCGGGGTCACACAAGTACAGAAGGGGCTCTGCAGAGCAGTGGGGAGCAGCTGGTCCAGGGCCCCCCACCCCAGGGAGAGTGACAGACCCACCCCACCCCTGCCCTCTGTCCGCAGGAGAGCACCTGGCCCTACCTGTTTGGAGCCATTGCTGTTCCCGCCACGGTGCAGCTGGCTACCCTGCCCTTCCTCCCTGAGAGCCCCCGATACCTGCTCTTCGAGAAGCATGATGAGCCCGGAGCCGTGAAAGGTAGGTGTCCTGCTCTGGGGTCCTTGTGGAGGGTGGCCCCTGGGGCCTGTCCCCTCCACGGTCATCAGGAAGAAGAAAAGATTGTGGGTGAATAGCCCTTACTATTACCCCAGCAGCATCTGATGTGATCCTTTGTTCTCCCAAAGCCACAGACAGGAGTGGACTGTCTATTCTTTTTTTTTTTTTAACTCATTTTTAAATTTTTTTAAAATCACCTTTACTTATTTCACAGAGACAGAAATCAGGAGAGAAGGGGGAGATAGAGAGGGAGAGAGACAGAGACACCTGCAGCCCTGCTTCACCACTCGCAAAGCTTTCCCCCTGCACGTGGGGACCAGGGTCTCAAACCCGGGTCCTTGAGCGCTGTGACATGTGCGCTCAACCAGGTGCGCCACACAGCCCCTGTTCTTTTGTCAGATCTATGTAGCTCACTTCCATAGAGTCCACAGAGGAGTGAAATCATCCTGCTCTTCCTTTCTTACTTCACTAATCACAGTCTCTTCTAGTTCCACCCATCTAGTCCCAAAGGATACAGTACAGGCATTTTGAACTGCAGAGTGATATTCCATGGAATATATGTCCCATGACACATTTTTGTAAAATGCTCAATGTAAATAAAAAAAATAAAATAAAATTCAATTAAAAAGAGAGAGAGGACACAGCTATGGTTCGCTCCTGACCATGTGTGCTGGTTTTCCACTGCGGAAACTCAAGTTTGCAGATGCCTGCAGAGACCTCAGAGGAAGTGGGGCTTCCATCTGCCTTGTTGTGGGGCCCTGGGCAACAGGGGAGGTGTCTGGGGGTGCCTCCCGGAGGTAATGGGAAAGAGGGTTGGTTCTCTCAGGGGCAGGAAAGAGGGTGGCACTGCCTCTCTCTGAGTCTCAGCTGCTCCATCTGGTACGAGGAATTGCCATGGGGTGGGGGTAGGGTGTCTCAGGGCTCCTGTCAACCTCCCAAAAGTGGCAGATTTGGGGCCTGTCTGACACTGGCGAGGATACCTCCCACCCCTGGCCCAGGAGAGGCCTTGCCCTGCTCCTGCCTCGTGCAGTGGAGCCGGTGTGAGTTAGGCCTGGTTCCAAAGCTTCTGGACTGGACAGACGGCACAGGGGTTCTGCCAAAGACTCTCCTGCCTGAAGCTCTGATGTCCCAGGTTCAACCCCCAGCACCACCATCAGCCAGAGCTGAGCAGGGCTCTGGTGAAAAAGAAAAGATGAAGGAGAAGAAAAGGAAGAAGGAGAAGAGAAAAAGAAAAACCTGTCTTTCTCCCCCTCTTCTTCCGCCTTCCCTCTCGATTTCATTCTTATGTCCTGGCAGCAGCCAGGCCGGAACCCTGAATTTCACTCTCCACCTGGCGTTGCTGGGTCTTTCGGGAGATTTATTGGGGAGACCTTGATTGACAAGACTGTGGTCACAGGGGGGTACAGTTTCTTTTCTTTATTCTTTTTTTAAATGCATCTTTTTAAAAATCTTATTAATTTTATTTTTTATTAGATAGAGACAGAGAGAAATTAAGAAGGAGGGGAAGATAGGGAGGGAGAAGAGAGATACTCGCAGCCCTGCTTCACCACTCATGATGCTTCCCCCTGCAGGTGGGGACCAGGGACTTGAACCTGAGACCTTGTGCATGGTAATGTGTTTGTGCTACTGACTGTGCCACCACTCCGCCTGTGTATTAACAAGAGTAGAAGAGTGTGAAGGAGAACAAGGGAGATAGCACAGTGGTGATGCCTTTCATACCTGAGACTCTAAAGCTCCAGGTTCAATACCCAGCACCAGCATAAGCCAAAGCTGAGCAAGGTTCTGTTGAAAGTCAAAGAGTGGGAAGTCGGGCGGTAGCGCAGCAGGTTAAGCGCACGTGGTGCAAAGCACAAGGACCGGCATAAGGATCCCGGTTCGAGCCCCTGGTTTCCCACCTGCAGGGGAGTCACTTCCCAGGCGGTGAAGCAGGTCTGCAGGTGTCTGTCTTTCTCTCCCCCTCTCTGTCTTCCCCTCCTCTCTCCATGTCTCTCTGTCCTA